>NC_084505.1:3683182-3983182 GCF_024500385.1 Phyllopteryx taeniolatus | reverse complement strand
CGGTGACCTCAACCCCAGAGATAGGAGAGCCCGCCCAGAGAACCCAGACTCTGCTCCCTGATGGGAAGGCGTGTCGGTGGAATTGAGGAGGTCTTCGAAGTCTTCTCCTTACCGGCTCACAACGTCCCGAGTCGAGGTCAGCAGCGCCCCATCCCCACTATACACAGTGTTGATGGTGCACTGCTTCCGCCTCCTGAGACGCCGGATGGTGGACCATAATTTCCTCGAAGCCGTCCGGATGTCTTTCTCCATGGCCTCACCGAACTCCTCCCATGCCCGAGTTTTTGCTTCAGCGACCACCAAAGCTACATTCCGCTTGGCCAGCTGGTACCCATCAGCTGCCTCAGGAGTCCCACAGGCCAAAAACACCCGATAGGACTCCTTCTTCAGCTTGACCGCATCCCTCACTGTCGGTGTCCACCAACGGGTTCGGGGATTGCCGCCATGACAGGCACCAACCACCTTACGGCCACAGCTCCGGTCGGCCGCCTCGGCAATGGAGGCGGGGAACATGGTCCACTCGGACTCGATGTCCTCCGCCTCCCCCGGAACATGAGCAAAGTTCTGTCGGAGGTGGGAGTTGAAACTCCTTCTGACAGGGGATTCCGCCAGACCTTCCCAGCAGACCCTCACAATACGTTTGAGCCTGCCACGTCGGACCGGCATCTTCCCCCACCATCGGCGCCCACTGACCACCAGGTGGTGATCAGTTGACAGCTCCGCCCCTTTCTTCACCTGAGTGTCCAAGACATGCCGCCGCAAGTCCGATGACACGACCACAAAGTCGATCATCAAACTGCGACCTAAGGTGTCCTGGGGCCAAGTGCACGTGTGGACACCCTTATGCTTGAACATGGTGTTCATTATGGACAAGCCGTGATGAGCACAGAAGTCCAATAACAGAACACCGCTCGGGTTCTGATTGGGGGGGCAGGGGCGTTCCTCCCAATCACGCCCTTCCAGGTCTCACTGTCATTGCCCACGTGAGCATTGAAGTCCCCCAGCAGAACGATGGAGTCCCCAGCGGGAGCGCTCTCCAGCACCCCCTCCAAGGACTCCAACAAGAGTGGGTACTCTGAACTGCTGTTTGGTGCGGAGGCACAAACAACAGTCAAGACCCGTCCCCCCACCCGAAGGCGGAGGGAGGCTACCCTCTCGTCCACCGGGGTGAACCCCAACGTACAGGCGCCGAGCCGGGGAGCAATAAGTATACCCACACCTGCTTGGCGCCTCTCACTGTGGGCAACTCCAAAGTGGAAGAGAGTCTAACCCCTCTCGAGAGGACTGGTACCAGAGCCCAAGCTGTGCGCGGAGGCGAGTCCGACTATATCTAGTCGGAACTTCTCAACCGTCACACACCAGCTCGGGCTCCTTCCCTGCCAGAGAGGTGACATTCCACGTCCCTAGAGGCAGCTTCTGTAACCGGGGATTGGATCGCCAAGTTCCCCGCCTTCGGCCACCGTCCAGCTCGCACTTCACCCGACCCCAGGTGGTGAGCCCATGGGAAGGGGGACCCACGTTACCCTTTCGGGCTGTGCTCCACCGGGCCCCATGGGTGCAAGCCCGGCCACCAGTCGCTCTCCTATGAGCCCCACCTGCAGGCCTGGCTCCAGAGGGGTGCCTCAGTGACCCGCGTCCGGGCAAGGGAAACCTGAGTCCATTTTTTGTCTTCGTCATAAGGGGTCTTTGAGCCGTGCTTTGTCTGGTCCCTCACCTAGGACCTGTTTGCCATGGGTGACCCTACCAGGTACGTGAAGCCCCAGACAACTTAGCTCCTATGATCATTGGGACACACAAACCCCTCCACCACGATAAGGTGACGGCTCAAGGAGGGGTATTCCATTTTCCATTTGTGTGCAGCATAATAGCTAAATGTGTGCAACATAATAGCTAAATGCTGCTTCACCATGTTTGCTTTGGACTCTGTGCTCCACTATTTGACCTGAGTCTGTCGAATAAGCATCATTTGTAGGTGTGAAGTTTTAATGAAACCTGCTTATTTAGTGTTCATGTGTCTGATGGCCGAGGGGAGGAAGTTGTTCATGCGGTGGGAGGTTCCGGTCCGGATGGACCATAGCCTCCTGCCTGAGGGGAGAATGTCGAACAGGCTGTGTGCAGGGTGTGTAAGGTCAGCTGGCATTCTTAAAATGTTCTCCAAATGAAAGTAAACCATCGAATATACTATATCTAACCTTAAAAAATTCTCAAAACTGGACTACCATGGTAAGTTTGGATAAAATGTGAAACTTTCTGTCAGGAATGGATTGAGACTAGACCCAAGAGCAGGCGGAGGCTGAGAGGTTGTGATGAACAGTTTATTGAACAAGGAAATAGAAATGGTCCTTGAGATGCGCTGGCGGGTTGTTGAGGCATAGAATGCGTGGCAGGTAGTGACGAGGACTGGCGGCTGGCTTGGCGACGTGGTGGCAGAAATCCACTTGGCGAGGACACGGAGTAAACACTGAGGACAAGGAAAAACACGGAGGTCAGAACGATGACAAGGAATTGTGTAGCTTAACTGGAGACTGGGCAGGCGTTGTACCGCTGGAGAAGCTTCAATACTCTGGCGAGGATTTTCGGGATCAGGCAGGCTTAAATGCAGGTGGCTGATTGGTGACAGGTGCGCGGCCGAGGAAGGCCACTAGGGGTTTTAGTCCAGGAAAAAACCCACAAACAATAATTTTGTACTGTCCAGTAATATGGGTGCATATGGCCTCAAAAGAAAAGTGCTTCAATGTAATGGAGAATCGGCTATATTGGACGACGCCCCCCCTTCCCCTATTAGTCCATTCTATCGAGTGTGTGGGTGTGTGTGTGCGCGCGCACACACACACACACAGTGGGTACGGAATGTATTCAGACCCCCTTAAATTTTTCACTCTTTGTAATATTGCAGCCATTGGTAAAATCAATTAAGTTAATTTCCACCCCCTTAATGTACACACAGCACCCAATATTGACAGATTAAAAAAAACGAAATTATTGAAATGTTTGCAGAAAAAGAAAAACTCAAATATCACACAGCCATAAGTATTCAGACCCTTTGCTCAGAATTTAGTAGAAACACCCTTTTGAGCTAATACAGCCATGAGTCGTTTTGGGAATGATGCAACAAGTTTTTCACACCTGGATTTGGGGATCCTCTGCCATTCCATTCCTCCTTGCAGATACTCTCCAATTCTGTCAGGTTGGATGGTGAACACTGGTGGACAGCCATTTTCCGGTCTCTACAGAAATGCTCCATTGGGTTGAAGTCAGGACTCTAACTGGGCCATTCAATAACAGTCACGGAGTTGTTCTGAAGCCACTCCTTTGTTATTTTAGCTGTGTCTTAGGGTCATTATCTTGTTGGAAGGGGAACCTTCGGCCCAGTCTGAGGTCCTGAGCACTCTGGAGAAGGTTTTCATCCAGGATATCCCTGTACTTGGCCTCATTCATCTTTCCTTTGATTACAACCAGTCGTCCTGTCCCTGCAGCTGAAAAACATCCCCACAGCATGATGCTTCCACCACCATGCTTCACTGTTGGGACTTAATTGGACAGGTGACGAGCAGTGCCTGCTTTTCTCCACACATACCGCTTCGAATTAAGCGCAAAACGTTCTTTCTAGGTCTCATCAGACCAGAGAATCTTATTTCTCACCATTTTGGGGTCCTTCAGGTGTTTTTTAGCAAACTTCATGCAGGCTTTCATGTGTCTTGCACTGAGGAGAGGTACCATCGGGCCACTCTGCCGAAAAGCCCCGACTGGTGGAGGGCTGCAGTGATGCTTGACTTTCTAGAACTTTCTCCCATCTCCCGACTGCATCTCTGGAGCTCAGCCACAGGGATCTTTGGGTTCTTCTTTACCTCTCTCACCAAAGCTCTTCTCCCCTGATTGCTCAGTTTGGCCGGACGGCCAGCTCTAGGAAGGCTTGTGGTTGTCCCAAACGTCTTCCATTTAAGGATTATGGAGGCCACTGCGCTTTTAGGAACCTTAAGTGCAGCAGAATTTTTTTTGTAACCTTGGCCAGATCTGTGCCTTGCCACAATTCTGTCACTGAGCTCTTCAGGCAGGTCCTTTGACCTCATTATTCTCATTAGCTCTGACATGCACTGTGAGCTGTAAGGTCTTATATAGACAGGTGTGTGGCTTTCCTAATCAAGTCCAATCAGTGTAATCCAACACAGCTGGACTCCAATGAAGGTGTAGAACCATCTCAAGGATGTTCAGAAGAAATAGACAGCACCCGAGTTAAATGTATGAGTATCACAGCAAAGGGTCTGAATACTTACGGCTGTGTAATATTTCAGTTTTTCTTTTTTAATAAATCTGCAAAAATTTCAACAATTCCGTTTTTTTCTGTCAATATGGGGTGCTATGTGTACATTAATGAGGAAAAAAAAGGAACTGAAATTATTTTAGCAAATGGGTGCAATATAACAAAGAATGAAAAATGTAAGGGAGTCTGAATACTTTCCATACCCACTGCATATTTTAACCTGTCCTGTTCGGCTTTTAAGGTCAAGCAGAATGGAGAATCTGTATCCCTTTTATGCCAGAACAGTTTTAGAGCAGAGTTTTTTAATCTGTCACTGTGATTCTTTGTATTATGATGGATATGTATACACTATTTATTGAAAGTTTCGGTCAGATAGAACAAGGTTTTGAAGTGATTGGACAGAGAGAAAAAGGAGATGATGACAAGGATATAATTGTTAAAGGAGGACAAACGCCTGAGCCTGCTTGGACACAACGTCCATAACAGTCCAGATGACATCCTTTTAATGCGCTGAGAATAAAGTGACCCCGATGAAGGAGAATATTATCCATCCATCCATTTTCTGAGCCGCTTCTCCTCACTAGGGTCGCGGGCGTGCTGGAGCCTATCCTAGCTGTCATTGGGCAGGAGGCGGGGTACACCCTGAACTGGTTGCCAGCCAATCGCAGGGCACATAGAAACAAACAACCATTCGCACTCACAGTCATGCCTACGGGCAATTTAGAGTCTCCAATTAGTGCATGTTTTTGGGATGTGGGAGGAAACCGGAGTGCCCGGAGAAAACCCACGCAGGCACGGGGAGAACATGCAAACTCCACACAGGCGGGGCCGGGGATTGAACCCAGGTCCTCAGACCTGTATATATGTTTTTATATTTATTATTATATTTAATATCAGGCTGCTAATTTCATGGCAAATACAGTTTATATGACATATACTAATATATTTGTAAGTCTGACTCTAATGTCGGGCGGCACGGTGGGCGACTGGTTAGGTCAGTGTAGTGCAGATACTCAGCCACAAATCTCTGATACAGACAGCTTTATAGGCTACATTTGGCAGCAATGACTCACAGAAGGTCAATTGGGCTCTTGTTCTTAACAGAAAAAGAAACCTTATTGTCAGAGTTTTACGAAATAAGTTCACAAATACCAATCTCAGCCCGATGAATAGCTAATAATGCACACGCTCATAACAAAATCGACAGGAACAAATGCAAGTAAAGACCAACGTTTTATAGTGATTTTCTGCAGCTACAGCACTGTAGATAAAACATCACCGCAATGATTTCTAGATACCCATAAGGCTTCTTGTTGACTACCTTGGAGGACTGTGAGTTTGAGGATGTAGTGTAAATGGTTAACCCAGGAAATTGCCTGTTTACACGATTTTCACATGGGCTGTTATTTAAAATACACAAGTAGGGCGTGCGAATTAGGCATGTGTCTGTGCTACGTGTGTGGATGGCAACCTCAAGTGAACAAATAAAATGCCTCCATCTCTCTAGTGCCGTTTCACTAATTGGCATTGAAATGCTTACATGTCGTTTGTAATTTTATATAGTCATAAATTAAATAATTTGTCACGACTTCATTCGTTTAATGTGGTGGGTTTCTGGAACGTAACCCCTTGATAGATGAGTGTTTACTGTGAGTTGCAATATTTCCACTCCAGAAATAAAAAGAGCTGTATCATGTTTTAGGGGGCATGTGAAGGGAACATCCGTACACCTCAAACCTCCTCTATCAACCACAAGACGAATGATGTGGATAACAGACATCAATACCAAAGGTGAACCACACAAACATGCATTTGTCAATGTGCAAGTTGAAATCAACTTCAAATCGACACTTTCCCAACAGAACAGATTGTTGAAGACTGATTGTTTGGACTGATTATTATTATTATTATTTTACATGGCAGATGGCGCTAAAACATAATCCTTTTCATCTCAGCTATTTAAATTATTTTGAATCTTGAAGGGGGAGTAAAAAAATCTTGTATGTAATAAAAAAAAATCTTTGTTCCAAATAAGCCATACGGTCTTAATAAATAAGTATTTTTTTTTTCTACACAGTCTTCTTCATAATGTATGTGGACAGCTGGCAGAATTGTACTTTCAGGACGGCTGCGCTGTTCTGGCTGCATGCTGCCACCTAGCGGTCGATAACGTTCAGGTACGTACGTGTGCATGAGACCATCCAAATTATGTTGCATGTATTTTCAACAGTGATGCCGGTTACGCATTACAAATCGTTACTCCAAAATTGCGCCATTTTGAGTAACGAGCAAAGTAACATTATTTTCCCTGGGAGAATAATCAGACTACAGTTACTTTTTCAATCCCAAGATTGTTACTTATGAGTCATCAATGTCTCTCACCAAGTACTGACCTGTAGCTGGTGACTCGTAAAAACTGCAGTCGAGCCATTCAATAGCATTTAACCATTCACACAAACCACCAATTTCCCTATAAGCAAAAGAAAGTGATTGGGAGGTGATTGTTGATTCTTGAATGCACAGTGACGGTTACCATAAAAGTGCAAAGAAATGCATGTTTTCACTATCGCCACATTATTTTTGTTGTTTTCCTGTGTAAAAAGTGTATTTGATTGTTGTTACTTTTTTATTTACACAACACAGTTTTACTGGTGTGTTAAGTGCGCAATGCATTGTGGGTTAATTATTCATACCGAAGTGTGCGGCCATAAATCGGTCATGGAGGTTAAGGACAGACTCACTGAAGGACTTACAATACTTATCTATAATATTTACAATGAAAAGTGAGACGTTTTAACTTCGTCTGTATTTTGGACTGTGAGCTGGTTTAACGCGCTGCACGGCTGACGTCACGTCACGTAAGTAAGTGCTTCGCTCCCCCGTCATTTACCCACAGCTTTGCAAGTTAAACAGTTGCGTAATCTTGTCACCTTTTCTCACTCTTCACATCAAAATTACGATGGTGGGAGCAATGGTTTATGTGTGTGTGTGTGTGTGTTTGTTTGTATGCCACCAATATCAAACCGGCACTATCAAACTTTTACGTACAAACATTTACGCAGAAAATTTTAAACTGATAGATCTCAGGTGGGTGTTCTTTATTTCTTTATTGTTTAGTTTACACAGTTTACAAGGTTATGTATCAAGTGTGTTTTAGCATAATCCTAACTTTGTTTAATGACAGAATCTACATCAATAAATACGAGTACTCTTGATAAAAATATACATAAAAAGTCTGTGTGGTTATAGATTGAGGCATGACTCCAACTATAACACCTGCAAATATGTATCATATAATACAGATGTGTAGATATTTGCTCAGTTTAATATACAGTGGTGTGAAAGAGTGTTTGTCCCCTTCCTGATCCCTTATTTTCTGCATGTTTGTCAAACTTAACTGTTTCCCATCATCAAAAAAAATTAATATTAGTAAAAAAAAACAAAAAAACACAAGTAAACACTAAATACAGTTTTTAAATGAAGGTTTTTATTATTAAGGGAGAAACAATCCAAACCTACATGGCCCTGTGTGGAAAAGCGATTCCCTCCCTGTGAAAACAAAACTGTGGTTTATCAAACCTGAGTTCAATTTCTCTACCACACCCAGGCCAGATACTGCCACACCTGTTCTCAATCTAAAAATCACTTAAATAGGACCTGCCAGACAAAGTGAATGAGATCAAAACATCCTCAAAAGCTAGAAATCATGCCAAGATTTACAGAAATTCAGGAACAAATGAGAAAGAAAGTAATTGAGATCTGTCAGTGTGGAAAAGGTTATAAAGCCATTTCTAAAACTTTGGGACTCCAGGTAACCACAGTGAGACCCATTGTCCATAAATGGCGAAAACATAGAGCAGTGGTGAACCTTCCCAGGAGTGGCCGGCCGACCAAAATTACACCAACATGACTACTCATCCAAGAGGTCACAAAAGACCCCACAACAATATCTAAAGAATTGCAGGCCTCACTTGCCTCCGTTAAGGTCAGTGTTCGTGACTCCACCACAAGAAAGAGACTGGGCAAAAATGGCCTGCATGGCAGAGTTCCAAAACGAAAATCACTGCTGAGCAAAAGTAACAATCAGGCTTGTCTCAATTTTGCCAGAAGACATCTTGATGACCCCCAAGACTTTTGGGAAAATACTCTGCCAAAGGTTTCACACAGAGCCATGTGGGTTTGGATTTTTTTCTCCCTTAATAATAAAAACCTTCACTTAAAAAACTGCTTTTTGTGTTTACTTGTGTTGTGTTTGACTAATATTTAAATGTGTTTGATGATGGGAAACATTTAAGTGTGTCAAACATGCAAAAAAAATAAAAAATCAGGAAGGGCTCAAACACGTTCTCACAGCACTGTACTTAGCAATTACCAAGAACCGCTGCCCTCAAGTGTTCAAAAATCTGACAATTTGTTCTATGTTGTATGTTCCGTATCTGTGTGTGTTTTTAGTTAGCCATATCTAGTCTGATCAGAGGTAATGAGCTGGAGTTGGCTGCATGTGTGGGTATAGTCCTTGGAGAGACAGCCGCTCAGAGTACGGCCTACTGTCTGGAACTCCTGGCCAGGAAGTACATGACCCCACTGACATGGTGAGTCCCCTTGCTCTGTTATCCTGTGAGGTTTACAGGATTTTAAAGTATCTATACTTAACTTATGAGTATATGAATAACTCTTTCCCAAAATGCTAGTCACGGTATCTGTGTGCATTCAAAATGCCATCAATACTGTAAAATGCACATGTGTTCATTGCCCATAACATACGCCTGCCCATACCACAACCCCACCGCCACCATGGGCCACTCAATCCACAACGTTGACATCAGCAAACCGCTCACCCGCACGACGCCACACACGCTGTCTGCCATCTGCCCTGAACAGTGAAAACCGGGATTCATCCGTGAAGAGAACACCTCTCCAACATGCCAGACGCCATCGAATCTGAGCATTTGCCCACTCAAAGTTGGTTACGACGACAAACTGCAGTCAGGTCGAGACCGCGATGAGGACGACGAGCATGCAGATGAGCTTCCCTGAGACGGATTCTGACAGTTTGTGCAGAAATTCTTTGGTTATGAAAACCGATTGCTGCAGCAGCTGTCCGGGTGGCTGGTCTCAGACGATCTTGGAGGTGAACATGCAGGATGTGGAGGTCCTGGGCTGGTGTGGTTTAGACGTGGTATGCGGTTGTGAGGCTGGTTGGATGTACTGGTGCCAAATTGTCTGAAATGCCTTTAGAGACAGCTTTTGGTAGCGAAATGAACATTCAATTCACGGGCAACAGCTCTGGTCGACATTCCCGCAGTCAGCATGCCAATTGCACGCTCCCTCAGAACTTGCGACATCTGCGGCATTGTGCTGTGTGATAAAACTGCACATTTCTGAGTGGCCTTTTATTGTGGCCAGCCTATGGCACACCTGTGCAATAATCATGCCGTCTAATCAGCATCTTGATATGCCACACCTGTGAGGTGGGATGGAGTATCTTGATACAGGAGAAATGCTCACTAACACAGATTTAGACCGATTTGTGAACATTATTTGAGGGAACTGGCCTTTTGTGTATGTAGAAAAAGTTTTAGATCTTGTAGTCCAGCTCACGAAAAATGGGAGTAAAAACAAGTGTTGCGTTTATATTTTTGTTCAGTGTAGATAAACTCCTGCCAACATGGCAGGCACCCGGAAATGTTGCCGCATTCAACATGGCAGCCACATACCCTGTTAGTTGGATCTAGTCATATTGGCTATCTATGACCCGGAAACACGGGTCTTCCCAGTCTCTGCCTATATTACGCCGCAGTGCCAGCAAACAACTACGGCGAATTCTGGAACTAACAGACTTTGTCAATGGCAGTTTAGGGACAAATTGTTTGGTCCCGACAGTGCATTTTCCATCATATCGTGGTCCCTTTTATTGCGGTTCCACTGTATAATGTACCGTAGATTATGTGTGCGTGTGCTGCATGTGTACTCCGTGCTCAGCTGGCGGAGCACATCGGGTCAGTCCTCTAAAAGCCCGATTTTACTGGCCTGGAGACTAGTTAGTGACATGATGGTGACACGAGTCTTCACCGATTGCGCAGATGTCTCTGTGATGTCTCCTGAAGTCTCCTGGAGACTAGCCAGGTCGCCAAGGAGCTGCGAAGAAATCGATCATGTTGGATTTCACTGGAGACCTTTTGGGGACTCCTTTATATGCTCACTATAGAGAGCGTAGCTTAATCTCACACAAATTCAAGCAATCATCATCAACATTTATTTGGACATCTCTACATATGCCCACTTCAACCTCTGAAAACAATGGCCCCAATATTTAGGATTTTATGGACGTTAACGCGTTTTCCTCATTAGAGGACTACCCCATTGCCCGTGCTCTGCCGGCTGAGCCCTGAGCACACACACTGCACGCAAACACTGCACACACATAATATACAGTACCCCCCAAAAGTATTGGAACGGCAAGGTCAATTCCTTTGTTTTTGTTGTACTGTATACTGAAGACATTTGGGTTTCAGATCAAAAGATGAATATGACAAAACCGTTCAGTATTCCAGCTTTTATTTCATGGTATTTACATCTAGATATGTTAAACAACTCAGAACAGAGCACCTTTTGTTTGAACCTACCCACTTTTCAAGTGAGCAAACGGATTGGAACGTGACTGATGGGTGTCCTGAGAAAGAAAGAAACTACTGGTGTACTGAGCAACATACATCAAACAGGTCGGCCAAGGGTATCAACAGCAGTTGATGACAGAAACATTGTGAGAGTTGTTAAGAAACACCCAAAGACAACAGTCAGTGGTATCACTACCAACCTCCACAGGGCATGGGTGAAGGTATCACAATCCACTGTTCGAAGATGACTTCGAGAGAAGAAATAGACTGGCAATAACACAAGATGCAAACCACTCATGCAAACCACTCATCAGCAAAAAGTTTTTTCATTTTGCAAAGAAGTACAGAGATGAGCTACAAAAGTTTTGGAACAAAGTTTTATGAACTGATGAGACCAAGATTAACCTCTGCCAAAGTCATGGAAAGGCCAAGGTATGGAAAAAGAAAGGATCTGCTTGTGAGCCAAAACACACAAGCTCATCTGTTGAGCACAGTGGAGGTAATGTCAAGGCTTGGGCTTGCATGGCTGCTTCTGGAGTGTGCTCACTAATCTTTATTGATTATGTAACTCACGATGGTAGCAGCAGAATGAATTCTGAAGTCTACAAAACCATTTTGTCTGGCAATTTACAGAAAAATGCATCCAAACTAATCTTCATCACGCAACGAGACAATGACCCAAAACACTGCCAACACAACAAAGGATTTCATCAGGGGAAAAAAGTGGAAGCCCTTAGACTGGCCAAGTCAATCAACGGACCTTAACCCAATAGAGCATGCATTTTACCTCCTGAAGAGGAGACTGAAGGGAGAACCCTCCAGAAACAAACAAGAACTGAAAGAGACTGCAGTAAAGGCCTGGAAAAGCATTTCAAATGAAAAATGCAACAGTCTGGTGAAGTCAATGGGTCGCAGGCTTGATGCAATTATTGCAAGTAAGGGTTATGCCACCAAACATTAAATGTTATTCACTTTAAGTTAATTTAATCATGTCTGTTCCAATACCTTTGCTCACTTGAAAGGTGGGTGGCTTCAAACAAAAGGTGCTCTGTCCTGAGTTGTTTAACATACAGCATCCAGATGTAAATACTGTGAAATAAAAGCTGGAATTCTGAACTTTTGTTTCATATTCATCTTTTGATCTGAAACCCAAATGTCTTCAGTATACAACAAAAACAAAGGAATTGACATTGCCGTTCCAATACTTTTGGAGGGGTCTGTAAATTTCAGAATATGTTTATCTAAAGAATATACAGTATATATAGGCTCCAGCACGCCCGCGACCCTACTGAAGAGAAGCGGCTCAGAAAATGGATGGATGGATATACAGTATATACTGTATATAGCCCTACATCAACGAATGAATTGGTTGTCACGTTCTCTGGAGACGTTTCCCAGACATCTTCCTGATGAGAGCGCAAGGAATATTTTGGTCTCGTGGGTCCCGGAGTTGTTGCGACTGATTAGTCTTGGCAGTCTCGGTGACGTCACCGCCAGTGAGTTAGGCCCGTAAACTAGTGTGCACCCCTCCCCCCCCCCCCCGCCCCTCCCCCCCAGAGACATACAAACACACACACGCCGGGGAGAGGAAACTATAGCTATGACACAATGACCTAATTGAAAAATACAGTATCTGTATTTACATCTCATATCATGATTGGAGCTCTGAAGTCTGAAACAAACTTTTTGCATGTGTTTTTACAATTTCTGCTGTAAAAAAAAATACTACTTAGCTGTGCTTGTTCATAAAGTATAAAAGTAAAAGTAAAAAAATGTGATTAACAAAAACATTTACTGCATACTAATTTTTATAGGCTCCAGCAGCCCGCGACCCTAGTGAGGATAAGCGGTAAAGAAAATGGATGAATGGATGTAATAACATGGATGTGGTTAATTTTGAACCCACTTTGTGCTGTGGAAGGGTAGTGCTGTAATAAGACCACCGGGTTCACCCTCCAGTAGGACAACAACCCCAAAACATACAGTGAGGATGCTATGCATTTGGTTATTATTTTTCTGACCAGTTTTAAGCAGAAGTCAAGAAAAAAATTGTGGCAAGCTTTAACAGGCCACATAAAAAGACGTGGAGGCCGTGTAGCCCGTGGGCCTTGACTTTTGACACTTCTACTGATATGCAGTAAAAAATGTCATCGGCTGATTGCTTTTTACTGTGTTTACATTTAGGGAGCTCTCGGTTGACCTATTGAGAATGATTCCAGAGAACCATATTTTACTGGCTAAGGTCTGTGCATTTTACCCTGGAACTACTGCAGAAATCCACCAATTACGCGAAAGGGTAAGTGGGCCAACAATAATGAACAATTATCTATCAAGAACACATAAAAACACAATTTTGCTCCAATTTTCATGAAGTGAATTAACTACACGCAAACAATGGTCTCTTTTCCCAGTCAAATTATTAAAGCAAATAATCCAGTTGAAGAAGAAGAAGATTGGAAGCTCACAAAGAATATACTCGTTTCGCTGCCATAAGCTGTGACAAATAATGTTTAAGAGAATTTGGCAATACTTTAGACACAAAGTCACAACTACAGACTATGCAAAGCCAATAAAAAATATATAGCAATATTCATATTAATAATACAATTGCATACAATTTGACTCTGATTATGTGTTATTTCTCATTTCAGTGTTTTCTCCCCTCATTAGAGGAATGTAGAGCCTTGGCAGAGGAATCCATGTGTGAAGGAGATCTGTTTTCAGCAGTTAAATTTCACCTTCTGACATCTGAACCTGAGAACGCCCTTAAGATAGCAATCGATCATGTCAAAGGTATTGACAGCTCATCATCAGTTCACTTATAAACATACCTGTATGTGATAATGTACTTGTCACAAATACACTGTGGCAATTTTATAGCATTGAAGTTGTCTATAGAGTGATTTGAAATGGGTGTTGGCAACAAATGCATTTCAATACCACATCATTGATCAATTCAATATATGATTTATTATCATATGTGTACCTTACATGGCCAATGTACACGTGATAATTCTCCTATATGGCTCAAACGTGACCTCCCACCCTATTAGTAACTGTACATGACAACAGTACAAAAAATAGCGAGAGTATTTACTTGAAGGCCAGTTTTTTTTAATTGTCTTTTTATTCGTACGCATATACAGTACGCATATTTGTTCATCATTTTCATCTCCATAGAACAGCTGACTGGATCTGACTGGACAGTGGACAGTATTCATCCAATCCTTGACCTGTTGAGTTATATCAGAACTGACCGCCTCCTCATGGCCAAGTTCACTACGTAAGCCAATTATTTGATTAATTCAATTACACTTACATCCCATGTCTTGTTAGAATTGATCATCAATATGTGTGTGTGTGTGTTTAGAGCCCGCAGTGAGCTGTTAATCCTGTGTGGTTACATCGGCGGTCTGCTTGCCATAAGGAAACAGTACTCCAGCATCGTACCTGCACTCTATGAATACACGAGGTACACAAAAAAATAATCAAGCTTTCACTTACAAACGTGTATTATGACACATGGAGATGTGCAGAAATTTGGTGTTCAAGTTGTTGGGTTTCAAGCTTCTGACATAATTCCTGAAACATACACAGGGCTCAGGGCTCATTTATAAACTTATTTTATTTTTTTTTATTTTTATTTTTGCTTGCCCGTGGCAAACTTGAGCTTGCCCTGTTCAGTCAAGTGCATTAAAATTTTTGCTATAGCTCACGGTTCGGTTTTATCATGGTATTAATCTCATGATACGTTAATTATTGCGGTATTGTGGGAAAGCTCACAGTATTGCAGGAAGGATGACAGTACAGGTGGGGCAAAGAGGTGAAAGCTGGAATTACCGAAAAACCACTCTTTTTCTTGCTCACCGAGTCCTTCTCAATGGGCTTTAGCAGTTTCTCTGTGTTTCCGAACAGGTTTTTGTGAAAAAGATGCTCACAATGCAAAACTGTCCAATGCAAAATTGTCTGTTCACTAATTTACCAGAAGTAGTAATTTTTTTTAAGTTACAACATTAGGAACTGCTGCTATTCTAACTTACCTACATTAAAAATTACTGCCTATTAACAGTGATTTATGTGCATGAGTCCAAAAATTCAAGTCAAGTCAGAAAGGCAGGAACACTCTTAAAGGCAATGCAGGTTTAGAAACAGCCAATAAATACAATAGTCATGGGACTTCTACATAGTTTATTTTCCTCCGCTGAGTTACATTGTAAAATGATTATTTTTTTCTGATTAGCCTCTGTGATATGTTTTTATTTGAAATGTAGACATATTTGACGAGAGGGAAGTATGTAAGATCATTTATTTTTGCTGTGATATGGACTGGACTTATTATTATTTTTGATACTGATGGAATGTAATTGCGGAGGTATATGTTTTAACTGGCATCCATCCATCCATCCATTCATTTTCCATACCGCTTATCCTCACTAGGGTTGTGGGCGTGCTGGAGCCTATCCTAGCTATCTTCGGGCGAGAGGCGGGTTACACCCTGAACTGGTCGCCAGCCAATCGCAGGGCACATAGCAACAAACAACCATTCATATTCACACCTACAGGCAATTTAGAGTCTTCAATCAACCTACCACGCATGTTTTTGGGATGTGGGAGGAAACTGGAATACCCGGAGAAAACCGCTTGCAGGCGGGTGAACCCCAGTCCTCAGAACTGTGAGGCAGATGTGCTAACCAGTCGTCCACCGTGCCGCCCCATAGACAATCATTTGAGAAAAAGGAAACGTAAAGTTCATAAAATCCAAAATATTGGGCCGATATTTTCAGAGTTTGAAGCTGGCATGTGTAGATATGTCCACGTACATTTTCGTGTTGATTGATGACAGTTTTGGGACGTTAAGCCACGTGTATGATTGGTTGGGTTCATGAGTCTTGCAAGGATGTGGCACTCACCCGCCGTGTTTGTGTCATTTTAGTCGATGACAACCATATACAGTATGACAGCAATATAAGGTACAAAACAAACTTTATACTCGCGTGGACGCCGACCGCCCTGATGTCAGTGCGGGTGTCCCGCACGTAGTTTGCCTTTATACTCGAGCGCAACCCACGTGCACCGTTTTGAAAATGTGCTGCAGCTCTCCTCCAAGTCGGGGGTGTCGCTACGGCTGGGATTGGCTAGGACACCACAGGGTGGAGTTTCCGCTGCATTTTTTTTGGGCCATTTCCGGTAGCCGTTTTTACGTTCCTTTCAGTAACAAGGAACAAAGCAACAACAATGGCGACCGTAGAACAGTGTCTGCTAGAACAAATGGACCTAGAAGACCCGATGATACATTTAATTATGCTGCAAAATCGATCAAGAAGGCGGCGGCGTAGATGGTATGGAGAACCAAGGGGCTCTCTGAGTACGTCATCACAGCATGTGACTAAAACGGACCAATCACGAGAGATGAAGGGGCTGTTCCAAAGGCAATTAGTTATTTACCAATTGCTCCAAAATGGACAGAGATTATTGTAATTGACTGCCAGTTTCATTTTTTGAGTAAAAACTACATAAAATAAACTTGTTAGGGAAATATAGACCATTAAGATTAACACTTTCTTTAATTCATTCATTCAATGACAGTCACGCATGCATGTTGAGAGCAATCTGTGCCACTGTCACTTGGCTGTGTAGCAAAAGACAATGTCATTAAATACAGGATGAGCTGGCGATAACTGCGAGCAACTTAAATATGTCCACGGACATCTTGAATCCATCCCCAATGTGTGATCGTTCGTGCATGTGCCTCCCTTCCCCCAGAGCTGCATTCATTCATATATACCTGAAAAGCACCCACTTGGAATTGTCAAAACTGACGCCAGACTAGTATCAACGCTCTTGAACATGTAAAGACAATTGTCCCATAGGAGATGAGTAAAGTTTAATAATAATAATAGTACAGTAATGATAAAAATAATAAATTGATAATACCAACACGTGTGGGTGTGCTATCATCACGTTTCCCTCTCTGTGACGCAGTCAGTTGTTGAAGCGGAGAGAAGTGAGTGTTCCTCTGAAGATTGAGCAGCTGTCCATGGAGCTGGATGCCTGGCGGGCATGCACTCAGATATGCAGCAAGTAGGTTAACACACACTCACACACGTCATCCATCACAAATCCAGAGGTATAATAGTAATTAGCCAATGTAAATAGAGATTCGGGAGGCATCCAATCAGCGGCAAATTAAAATAAATGACACAGACAGCAGGCACAATTCTAACATGAAGACATTTGGCTTAAGTAGATTTTTCTTGTTCGATTCTTTGTTGATGTTTGAGAGCACAACCTGTTGGTCACAGCCTGGGTTTACTGTGAGGGTCATTGATGCCCTAGCATCACCTTTGGTCACCTGTTGTATGGGCACTTGGTATAATATGTATTGATTTCACAGTACAGCCTCAGTGTCTTTGCATTTTTTATTTTTTTTGTACCATACAAATACACTTCAGCAGCTATAGAACAACAACGACATCTCCCTTTGCAATGGATGCCCTTCACGGTAGCCTGTAACTACTAGTACAGTACAACAAAAACGAAATGCAGTACCTATTCGTCATGTAAACTTAAAATAATTAACACCAATCAATGTCTAGCTAAACATTTATTTTACACCGAGACTGTTTTGTGAAAATACAGCAAATCACATCTTTACTTTAAATATATATTTAGCACTGTGTCTGTCTGCCTTTTTAATAGCCCTCCATCAGAGAGTCAAAAGGAAGATTTCCGCTGTCTTGAAAAAAGAATCCTTACTGTGAACTCTGGTAAGAACAGTACCTGAACATCGAAAAGTTCACTCAAATCAAACAACTGTTTTTAAAACACCTTCTCTCCTTCCTCCATTAGTCTCATGTGGTGCTGATTATGTGACAGGCTCCAATCTGCCAAGTCACTCTGATGTTCAGATTTCCTGTTTTACTGGTCACAGAATACAGGTGTGTCCTGCTTCTTTGGTTTGCATTATTAACCAGTAGACACTCACGGGACATTTTATTAGGTATATCTGCAGGATGAAATACCAATACAAGTCCCTTCTATGTAGGTAAATAAAGACGTAAAAATATTTTCGAAATCCACACTACTGAAAATTACAGCGGCAAAAGTAAGCCTATTGTCAAATTATAAACTGAATGTTAACTTTCTCAGAGGAACTTGTCAATACAGCATTCAATTAGTTTGTGCAGGTGTACCTAATGTTGTGGCTGTCTTAGCACCAATGTGCAACTGAGTTTTTTTAATTTAACTTTTTTTTTTTTTCCTACATGCAGGGTCCAGTATTTTTACTTGAAGATGGCAAATCAACAATTTCCCTGAATGATGCTCTCATGTGGGCAAAAGTCAACCCCTTCTCCCCACTAGGGACAGGGGTTCGCATAAACCCCTTCTAAGACCTGCCTGTGCACGTACACACACACACACACATAGAGGGCATACAAAAAGCAAAAATGTCTTGTCTAGGAAGAGATTTCGGAGCCAATAATGGGGGTAAAGTCCTTAAAACAATGAATTTGTGGATGAACAAGGACAATGATTTTACAGTTCCTATTTTGTACATTTAGTCACTGTGTCAGAATCATAGTGAGGTATGGATGGTGGGTCATCTACTTCTTGTTTGTACATACGCATACACACATGGTATGCCTCTGACTTACCGTAATTTCTCGAGTATAATGCACACCCATGTATAATGATAAATTGACCTCAAAATTCTGGAAAATCCTTCTACCGATGTATAATGCATTTTTACAATGCATGATTTTGCTTCTACCCATATGATCAAAACATGAAGTATTATCTGTATTTGTGTTTGTTTTTTTTCAAATAATTATTCTGAAGTTAAGCACTTTATTTGAACAAATAATTTATTTTTATTTACTTGCTCTTATTTTGAAATTCACAGCCCGACTTTTATTTAGTCAATGAGAAAACACACAGTTGTACTCATACGTTTGATTACCCAGGCAGAATTTGTAAGATGTGTACAATTCTTTTAAGAAAACATGAAGGACCAAGCGAAAGACATTTAATTTTATTTTAATGGGATTCAAATTAAACTGTCAAGCTTTTCAGAAAAGCATTTTCATTAAACAAAACATAACCATAAATAAATTTATGATGGTTGTTGTCGTATTTAAAAAAACAAACCAAAACAATATTTCACAAATTCTGCCAGGGTATGCAAACTTATGAGCACAATTGTACATATATGCAGTCATACGTACCCCTGTCATATTGGAATGAAAGTAGTAGTCTACACCTTTTTCATAACCTCTAGGTGGCATACTAGAATGAAAGTGTACAACTTTTTCATAACCTCTAGGGGGCGGTGGTATAGTGGAATGAAAGTGTACAGCTTTTTCATAACCTCTAGATGGCGGCATACATTTATAAAATGTGAAAGTCTTTTTAATTTTCTCCTATACCTATGTATAATGTGCACTATTGACTTGACCAGTTTTGGGGGTAAAAAATGTACAATATACACGAGAAATTACGGTAGTTTACTTCATCATTGTAAAGAAACCAAAAACAACAGATGAACGCCAAAATAAAGCTAGCATTGCATGGCCTGTGTTGTTTTCTTCCCATAATTATATAAATAAAGAAGATATAGACTATTGGTGACAGTCATAGCAGAATGAAAAGACACTAGCAATCCCTAGCCTGGATGTAAAACTTACTGGTACAGTGGAACCTTGATAGAACAGACTAATACGGGCGGTGGTGTCGTCCGATATAGCAGATTGTCCGTCACATTGAAGCACTTTTTTTTTTTTTGAAGGCATATGCACCCATATTACTGTACAGTACACAATTATCTTTTTGTAGTTTTTTACATTACAATACAAATTTTGGAAGTTTCAGATTTTAACCAAACATACCACGCCGGGGTGCTTGGTGATGGTGACATTGGTGACGTACAGTACTCACCATAGGCGGGTTGCTTTTATGAGCCGAGAGGAATTAGTGTGCTTCCCAGTTCCAAATCCGTTGCCAAAGGCGAATGCCTTGACAATTTTTTTTTACTGTACCAAAAATAGCATGTTCTAGACTCTAGAGACTTGTGTTTTGTTTTCCTCAGAGTTAACGCTGCAGCCGTGCCACTCTCTCTCTCTGGCAGTGCTCTATGGCACAATAGACAATAGATATAACCATCATGACATGGCTGCCACGTCAATGTCCCACATTCAACATGGCCGCCACTCTAGTCATATTGTATATCTCTGGCCCGGAAATATGTCAGTCCCATTCTTTGCCTGCATTGCGCCACAGCTCCAGTAAACAACAGGGGCCAATTCTGGAACTGACAGACTTTGTCAACGGTAGTTTAAGTGACAAATGGAAACTATTTTTTGACACACTGTTCAGTCCCAAATGGTCCCTTTTATTCGATATCCGTTATGTCAGGGTTGGTTTCATCAAAGTTCCACTGTATTTGGAATTCTGCATAAATGCCTCTGCTTTGACTAAAGCCCCAGTTCCATCTGGAGAAAAACAATCCCATTAGTTTATCACCTTATTTTGTTCAAAATTTTCAGCAAGGCAAAAACACTTGTTTTAAGATTTAAGATTTTTTTTTCACTTAAAACAAGATATTTTGTCACTAAAATACTGAAAAAAACTGGCAAGTGGAACTAGTATGAAATGACTTAAGATTCTTAAAATAAGTTATTGTATCTTAAAAGTTTTGTCTTGCTGTAAAAAGTCAAAACTGTCGTAACGTAAGAACAGTAAGATGTTTCCACTGGAAATAAGATAAATTAGCTAGGTCAGTTTTGTGTTTTTGCAGTGAAAGGATGTTGAACTTTTACTGAACATTAACAATAAAGAATTTCACAGACATCAATTTAATAAAAGAATCACAATTTAAGAATGCCCTTTTCCAGTAAATAATGTGCACGAATGATAATCAATATAATAAATTTTTTTTCAACATTTTACTCTGATAATTGGCAACCCCAAAGCATATCCTACTCTTAAGTTTGCAATCATTTCAACCATTTATATTATGTTAATCATCAATATATCAAAATTAATTATCACACCAACAACATTTTTGTTGTTGTATCATTTCCACTGCCAGTACAGTAACATCAACAGAAATGGTGAAAGCTCCATTGTAATGGACCCAAAGCCTTTAGTCTTTGTGTTATCCTGAGTAAATCTGCTAAAAAAACAGTTTTGAAATTAAAATAAAACTTGCTTAGTGGCCTTTGCATGTGAACATTGTAGTTTAAAAAAAAGTAATTTTTGTTTCTTGATGTGTTTGAAAAGTTTCATGTAAAACAACAACAACAACAGAAAACACTATCATTTACAGACCATACCAATAGCATGAGATTTCCTCGATGATAGAAAATTAACACCGATCCATTTTGCCTTCAATATAAAATGGAAGTTAGCTTAACAGGTTTCCATCCATCCATTTTCTGAGCCGCTTCTCCTCACTAGGGTCGCAGGCGTGCTGGATCCTATCCCAGCTATCATCGGGCAGGAGGCGGTGTACAGCCTGAACTGGTTGCCAGCCAATCACAGGGCACATACAAACAAACAACCATTCACACCTACGGGCAATTAAGAGTCTCCAATTAATGCATGTTTTGGGGATGTGGGAGGAAACCGGTGTGCCCGGAGAAAACCCACGCAGGCACGGGGAGAACATGCAAACTCCACACAGGCGGGGCCCGGGATTGAACCCCGGTCCTCAGAACTGTGAGGCTGACGCTCTAGGCAGTCGGGCCACCGTGCCGCCTTAACAGGTTTATACAATTATTTATTTTTCACAAAGTGAAGTCCCCAGTTTGCTGTATATTCCAGGAACAGTATCATATAAATATATACAGGTGTATATACTTTACATTAAAAACAGATATGATGAGCTGTCAAAGATGTCATAGCCCTCACTTTGTAGTTTGGTCACTCCAGCTAATCCAGATCTTTAATGTAGCAACTTTTCATTTTATCTGTGGACTCTTAAGCACAACTCTGGCAGCAATTCCCATTATATACACACATAGGATGAGAAGGTATAAAAAAGAAAAGAAAATCATTTATCATCATTCGACATCATAATTGGAAGGAACTATCCTTGTAAAATAACAAATGCAAACAATCCCACAGGTTTTTTTTTATATTTGTGCAAATATTATTTAACAATTAAATAATAATAGTTACAGGTCTTAATAATAACACTGCTTAATTACAGAAGCTACATGATTGACTATGATGTTCAAAAACACTAAAAAGTCTACTGTATTGCAGTTTTGGGTCGCTGAAGGTTTCATGATTAATATGTTTTGTTTTGTTCCAAAGCTGCTATTGCATCAATTCTATTGTCATAGCATAAACCTTGTTTTTGGTTTTACTGTATTTACATTGTAGGTAATGTTCAGGCCAGTTTTGTGCAGCAGAATCCAAACATTTGGGGATTCTGTTCTGATATGACTTCCACGGTTACAGTTGTATACGCCTATGCTCTTCAGCAAGGGGCAGTCCATTAGGCGATGATCAAGCAGACATGGGTTCATAAGTGTGGAAGTGGATTCCTTTGGAGCACGTAATCTTCATCACAGCACCGTTTAAACTGGTGTCGGTGATCAACCTCATCATGCCTTCTGCTATCAATGATGGCCTGGAGATAGGTCAAAAGGTGAAAGTAGAGGGGCGTTAAATGACATTTTAAAAATAAGCACTTGAATAAGCATATATGGGGACTGTAGAGGAATGTGTACTGGCCCATTCACTGATACATCTCTGGAAAGGGCTGTTTACTATTACAAAGCTCTACCAGCATCATGCATTAAAGCACAAAACACACTCCTCAGAATAGCAACTGTTACAGTATATTGGCCTATTTTAAACTGTGTGAGTTTTCATACTGTGTTTGACTGTCTGTCATTAATGTAATTACCTATGTATGACACTATTGGTCCACTGCATCGTTATAATGTGAGCAATTATGTATTATGAGCCACTTCTTAGCTGATTAACTTTACTCATGCACATGAATTTCCTCAAAGACAAAACATCTTTCCCCACTCTAGGCAACATAAACAGCTTGACTGAGACAGGAATGGAAACAGAATAGGGTGGTTTCATGCTTTCTTTCATGCTTTTTTCGACGAAGGTACTTGACTCATTAAGATCTGGATTATCTATGCATTTTTCAAATGTGTGATTGTTGCATTTAGTTACATTTTGTGGCCAGTAAATCTGGAGACCCTACATTCATCAATCTATTGTTCACACCTCTTTTGCGATGTACATTAATAAACCACAGTTAGCATGCTAGTCAACTAAATAACGATAGGTTTCTGTGTGATGATACCAAATGACAACATGTTGAAGCTGGCACCATATTTGCATTGTAAGTGCCCTGTATTCAAACAACACATTAAATCAGTGTTCTCAAAAAATACTGAGCACTCCAGGTACCACCATCATGACCAACATTAAAATACAGTTGTGTAGCAGGTAAGGTCCAAGTGTTCGTCAAAAATGAAGCAAAGGCTTTAATCCTAAAAAGTGTATGTAATATTATTGTAGCCACTGTAACATGCAAAGTTTGAACATTAACACTGCGCTTGAATATAGGGAAATGAAAAAAATTACTTAATTAATGATTAATTGAAAGATAAGAATACATAAAATATACTGTACTGGATTAACAAAGTATTTTTTTAAGTCACTGCAGCTGGGATAGGCTCCGGCACGCCCGTGATCCTTGTGAGGATGAAGCGGTATAGAAAATGCATGGATGGATGTACCATTATGCACAGTTGGAATATTGAATTCAGTGATTCTTTCACATACCACTAGAGGGAGCTTGTGTGCCATAGAGGTACTTGTACCACATGTTGAAAATCACTGCATTAAATCATCCTGTACAGTTAATAATGGTTTAAAGACGATGACGGATTGGACCTGGAACGAAATTATTTCTATTTCCATTAATTCCTTTGTGGAAAAATTCCAAATCAAAACAAATCAGTTGTCAGCCACTATCTCGAAAGAGATTTTGTTTAACCTTAGTGGTTTCTCTTTAACAGTAGGCAAATGTATCATTACAGAATGAATTACCTACTGTATATGTTTGTATGTGTGATAGAGAGCAGACTCACTGTAGAACTCCAAACTTTTTCATGCTGCGCTTGAAATCATCCTTGAATTTGACAAATTTTCCCATGTATTCCTCCTGTTCTACTGAGTGGAGCAGTGGGGTGTCAACAAAGGCAGGGCACAGCACATTGATACGCACGCCGTAGTCACTCTGAGAAGATGCATCCTGTAAATAATGACATTGACGTGTATGTACTTTACCACTAGCTAACTACTAATTTGGTGTGTGTGTGTTTGTATGTGTGTGTGTTCACGTGTGTGTGTCTGTGTGTGTGTGCTTCTTACAGCCATAACCCTTGTGAAACCAATGACTCCATGTTTAGTAGCTGTGTAAACAGGCTGGTGAGGAGAGTGCAGGAAGGCTGCATGGGAAAGAACCAGAAAAGACAATAGCCGTGTTAATGGTAATTAATCATATAGCCATAAGCTCACAAGAAATATTAACAGCTCCTCCTTGAGCCGTCACCTGTTGGAGGGACGTGTGTGTCCCAATGATCCTTGGAGCAAAGTTGTTCTAGGCTTTATGCCCCTAGTAGGTTCACCCAAGGAGAACAGGTCCTAGGTGAGGGATCACACAAAGCATGGCCCTACAATGAAAAATTTTTTTTCCCTCACGGGTCATCAGCTCCCCCCTCTGGAGCCAGGCCCGGAGGCTGGGCTACATCGCGAGCGCCTGGTGGACTTTGCATCAGTCTGTCGTGATGAGGAGGAAACTGACCTGGGAGGTCAAGCTCTTAATTTACCAGCTGATCTAGATTCCCACCCTTGCCTATTGACACAAGCTGTGGGTAGTGACCGAAAGAACAAGATCACGAATGCAACCAGACAAAATGTATTTACTTTGCAGTAGAGCTGCACGATTATGGCCAAAATAATAATCACTATTATTAATCATGATTATTCCTCGTTAGGGAAAAATTTTTATTGCACTACTTTTTAACAAACACTAAGCATCATTTTCATTTAAAAATGGATCATTGAACAGAGGAAATGACAGATAATACTTAAAAAAAATAAATGTACCCCAAAAATTTTACTTTACAAGGGCTAACTGAATAAATGTTATATGACAAAGTGGAATCACGAATTCCAACTCAAAAGAAGCAAATACAGTTAATGCATAGAAGGCAATAACAAACTGCAAGCACCGTCTTTTCATTTGAAAATCTCCATCATCAATAGAAAGAATTGTCAAGGACGGTACATCTCTGTTGTTTTGCTTGACCATTGGTCAGTCATGCACGGTCATAAACGGCAAAGAACTTGACAGTTGTGATTTCCCTCTCCATTTATTCCAGGGTTTTATTCATTGCGGTCAGGCCAGCCGAAAAGTTGAAGTCAAGGCAGCTGCTACGACGATTGTAAACAGTGTCTGTAACATGCCACCTCTCTGCCAACATGCTGTGCGGTCCAATTTCAACATAAAAGATATATATATTATTACATTGGACATCAATGCTATTTTAAGCTTTTATTTTGAAGTTGGAACAGAATTTGGAAAGTTGGACCTGAATTAAGTCTTAACTGTGCGTTTGCCCCCTGCTGGCTGGCTGACTCGGTTACGGGCAATGCTGCAAATGAAGTACTTTTCATATGCAGCAGTGCCCGCATTTTAAATGTGAAAGATCGCCAATGACGAGGCTCATTTAACCGTGGCAGCCAAAATTGCGATCACGATTAATTAATTATGAAGCCCTACTTTTCACGGTATCCAGGCTCTAAGAAATCGGATGGGAAGCTTGGTTATTCTGGAGGGGCTTAAAGTAGAGCCGCTCCTCCTCCACATCGAGAGGAGCCAAATGGGATGACTTGGGCATCTGGTTAATATGCCTCCTGGTTAATAAGGGGTGACGGCTGGGTGAGGGATGACGTCTGGGTGACGTGCGAAATGCTCTGACACCACGAAAGAATGCAAGATTTCCCAGACGAAATTTTGGTAGCTATGCTGCAAAATCAGATTAGCAACCTCGAGACTTAATTTCCTCCTCACCCATTTTTGTTTTCCTCTTATTACAGGGCTGATAATTATTGATTACTTTTTTCCATTCCCTGCTGACGCCAAGATACCATCATGGAGACACTCGAAGATTTCATCGACGGATCCTTCGATCGCTTCGTCATGCAAGCTAGTGGAGCCCACCATGAAGACAGCAGCAATCCGCTGAAAACACAAAAGGCTAACTCCTCCACTAGCACTGAAGATTTACTACCCGGCTCACCCAACAACCATATTCAAGTCCTCTCCTACATTGACAAGAAGCTATCACTTCTCGATCTATTACACTAGGTGATTAAGTAGCTCAAAACCAGCTTGGACCAACAAGTCAGAGAGCTAAAAGAAGACAATGCCGAACTTCAGTCAGCCACGAAAGCGATGACAACGGAAGTAGAAGTTCTCAAGAAAGAAAACAAAAAAAAAAATCAAAGAAACAATGCTGGATTTACAGTCAAGAAGCATGCGGGATAACCTCATCACCGTGGAATCATAACCAAATTCGAACATTTTCAGCAGAAAGTCTTCATGAAGTCAAAAGGACAGGAGCTGAAGGGTACACAGTTTGGGATGAATGACCAGTTTCCACGCGAAATCAACGAGCGACGCAAACTCTCAAATGAAGAGGTCCCGGAAACAAGGAAAACGAAAACAAAAACAAAAAATGCCTCAGAGACAAGACATATCCCCATTGAGATGTTCTGGGCATGTCTCACCAGGAGGAGGCCCAGGTAAAGACCAAGGCCACGTTGGAGAGATTATGGGCTCTATTTTTGCAAACTGTTCTTCAGCTCTGCACCGGAGACAGGTTAGACCGGTCGGTGTTGGTAATTTCCTAGATAAGCGTAGGCCAGCGGATCTGAGAATGGATTAGCTGCGCCACACTGGGAGTGTTTACAGTCAACTTCAATAACCACCAATCAAAGCGGTTCCTCTCATTCCGTTTAAATGTGGTGCAACAGACGGTCTCGACAGAGACATGGCACCATTCCCTATGCAAAAGAGGACAATGCAGAATCACAGCGATCTGTGCGTGAGTGAAGCATTGTCACTTCTCTTGCGCGGTGTGGCAACAAAGTTAGTGGGCTCCCTTATTAAATACGGAATAAGATGATGATAACCGCTAGTGACTTGAATACTGTATGTCTGTGAAGCTCAGTATCTGTCTGCTTGTGCCCCAATCAAAGTCTCCAAAATTACATCAGACCAGCGGTCTACCTTGCGCCAGCACTTGGATGTGGTCTGAGCAGGAGTAAGTTTAGATCGACTTTCTGCCACCAAAGGACGCTCCCTCTGCTCCGCCAGAATGCCCAGCTTGCTGCAGACTGGTCTGTCAAATTGACAAACACACACAACAAGCCTCGTGCTTGGAATCAGGATACGTTGAGGAGGAATATAGACTGCAACAAGCAGTTTGGGAGTGAATTCCCTCGGTAAATAAAATGGCCGGCACTTCAGAGCCATAAACTCCAGTAGCGGTGCGCTGTGTTGAATGACTAAGCTAGCGTCCCGGCACCAGGCGTCATTGATACACACAGTCCGCCGCCGCAAATTTTACCTCCCTCGAGAGTTCTGTCCGCTCGGTAGCATGCTAGCTGGCCGAGCTAAATGGCGCTGTCTGGAACGTTGCTGTTAAGCAATGTTTCCACAAAGACAAAAACACAGCACTCTCCCACAGTCTTATGGGTAGAGCGGAGCAGTCGAATGTAATCCAGCTTGTTGTCCAGAGAGTGTACGTTGGCTAACACAATGGGAGGGCATAGCCATTTTATGTGGTTTAGCCGCTAGCCTAGCTCGGATACCTCCGTGCTTGCCCCGTTTCTGCTTCCTCCTCGCCGTTCATGGTCACCCCCAGAGCGGAGGCGACGCAGGAATGGGGGTCGCAGCTGTTGTAGGCACCCGGAGCAGACCGGAGCTCCTCAGTGAGAATAGAGTTTAACTCCGTAAAAGTAATTCTGCCGATGTCGAGCAGAAGCTTACGACTGTATCTGCGTCTTCGAACATGTTGACGTGACGAAGATGGACTAAAACACTGATGTATAAGACGAAAAACACAGTTTGTTTGGGACAGAGAGCAGCCGCTGCGTATGCACGCGCCACCATCTTGATAGATAAACAAGGAAATATGCTGTCCCTGTGCCTGTGTGAGTTTTCTCCAAGTACTCCGGCTTCCTCCCACATTCCAAAAACTTGCATGGTAAATTGATTTAAGACTCTAAATTGCTTGTAAAGGTGTGATTGTGGATGCGAATGGTTGTTTGTCTATGGGTGCCCTGCGATTAGCTGGCGACCATTTCAGGGTGTACCCCGCCTCTCGCCCAGAGTCAGTTGGGATAGGGTGCAGCACGCCCGCGACCCGACCTCGGATAAGAGGAAGAAAATGGATGGATTATTATTATTATTATTGTTGTTGTTGTTATTATTATTATTTAATAAGGCGGCATGGTGGATGCCTGGTTAACACATCTGCCTCACAGTTCTGAGGACCGGGGTTGAAATCCTGGCCCCGCCTGTGTGGAGTTTCCATGTTCTCCCCGTGCCTGTGTGGGTTTTCTCCGGGCACTCCGGTGTTCTCCCACATCCCAAAAACATGCATGGTAGGTTAATTGAAGTCTCTAAATTGCCCCTTGGTGTGAATGTGAGTGGGAATGGTTGTTTGTTTATGTGTGCCCTGCGATTGGCTGGTAACCATTTCAGGGTGTACCCAGCCTCCTGCCCGAAGATAGCTGGGATAGGCTCCACCACGCCTACGACCCTTGTGAGGATAAGCGGCTTGGAAAATGGATGGATGGATGGAATTTGTTGTTTTGTATTAGTATTATAGTATTATAAAAGCCCATCAATCTATCAAATCTATCCATCCATCCATTTTCTGAGCCGCTTCTCCTCACTAGGGTTGCGGGCGTGCTGGAGCCTATCCCAGCTGTCATCGTGCTGGAGCCTATCCCAGCTGTCATCGGGCAGGAGGCGGGGTACACCCTGAACTGGTTACCAGCCAATCGCAGGGCACACATAAACAAACAACCATTCCCACTCACATTCACACCAAGGGGCAATTTAGAGACTTCAATTAACCTACCATGCATGTTTTTGGGATGTGGGAGGACACTGGAGTGCCCGGAGAAAACCCACACAGGCACGGGGAGAACATGGAAACACCCTGAACTGGTTGCCAGCCAAACGCAGGGCACATACAAACAAACAACCATTCGCACTCACATTCACACCTACGGGCAATTTAGAGTTTCCAATTAATGCATGTTTCTATCAAATCTATTAAAGTTAAATACCAAACACAAATGGCATGTTTAGTTTACATCTTGGAAACACAGAAAGGTCTGACTGAGTTGAATTAGGAAAAGGAGCCAAATGGGGGCATGAGTGAAAAGTGGGCCAGATACACCTGTCAAAGACTCTCAAGTCAGCTCCCCTGATAAAGACTTATCACTTACGCAAGGGCTCTTAATGTGTTTATTTCATATAGTAGTTAGTTTCTGCATTTCTAGGATTTAATCCACTTGTGTTTTATCCAACATAACTTTGCTCATGTTCCGGGGGAGGCGGGGGACATCGAGTCCGAGTGGACCATGTTCCGCGCCTCCATTGCTGAGGCGGCCGACCGGAGCTGTGGCCGTAAGGTGGTCTGTGCCTGTCATGGCGGCAATCCCCGAACCCGTTGGTGGACACTAACGGTGAGGGATGCTGTCAAGATGAAGAAGGAGTCCTATTGGGCCTTTTTGGCCTGTGGGACTCCTGAGGCAGCTGATGGGTACCGGCTGGCCAAGCGGAATGCAGCTTTGGTGGTCGCTGAAGCAAAAACTCGGGCATGGGAGGAGTTCGGTGAGGCCATGGAGAAAGACCTCCGGACGGCTTCGAGGAAATTCTGGTCCACCATCCGGCGTCTCAGGAGGGGGAAGCAGTGCACCATCAACACTGTATATAGTGGGGATAGGGCGCTGCTGACCTCGACTCGGGACGTTGTGAGTCAGTGGGGAGAATACTTCGAAGACCTCCTCAACTCTATCGACACGCCTTCCCATGAGGAAGCAGAGTCTGGGTTCTCTGAGGCGGGCTCTCCTATCTTTGGGGTTGAGGTCACCGAGGTGGTTAAAAAGCTCCTTGGTGGCAAGGCAAGGTGGATGAGATTCGCCCGGAGTTCCTAAAGGCTCTGGATGTTGTGGGGCTGTCCTGGTTGACACGCCTCTGCAACATCGTGTGGACATCGGGGACAGTGCCTCTGGATTGGCAGACTGGGGTGGTGGTCCCCCTTTTTAAGTAGGGGGGCCGGAGGGTGTGTTCCAACTAGAGGGGGATCACACTCCTCAGCCTCCCTGGCAAGGTCTATTCAGGGGTGCTGGAGAGGAGGGTCCACTGGAAGATTCAGATTCAGAAGGAGCAGTGTGGTTTTCGTCCTGGCCGTGGAACAGTAGACTAGCTCTACACCCTCGACAGGGTCTTCGAGGGTGCATGGGAGTTCACCCAACCTGTCTACATGTGTTTTGTGGACTCGGAGAAGGCCTTCTATCGTATCCCTCGGGGAGTCCTGTGGGGGGTGCTTCGGGAGTATGGGGTACCGAACCCCCTGATATGGGCTGTTCGGTCCCTGTATGACCGGTGTCAGAGTTTGGTCCGCATTGCCGGCAGTAAGTCGTACTCGTTTCCGGTGAGGGTTGGACCCTGCCAAGGCTGCCCTTTGTCACCGATTCTGTTCATAACTTTTATGGTCAGAATTTCTAGGCGCAGGCAAGGCGTAGAGTGGGTCCGGTTTGGTGGCCTCAGAATTGCATCTCTGCTTTTTGCAGATGATGTGGTTCTGTTCGCTTCATCAAGCTGTGTTCTCCAATTCTCACTGGAGGGGTTCACAGCCGAGTGTGAAGCGGCTGGGATGAGAATCAGCACCTCCAAATCTGAGACCATGGTCCTCAGTCGGAAAAGGGTGGCGTGCCTTCTCCGGGTCGGGGATGAGATCCTGCCCCAAGTGGAGGAGTTCAAGTATCTTGGGGTCTTGTTCACGAGTGAGGGAAGGAGGGAACGGGAGACTTGAGTGTCTTTGAAGCACAGACAGGAGTGTTTTTTAAGATTCAGCTGACAGCCTGGATGAATATACGGACACTGTCACATCCTATATAGTTTCTGTGAAGAGGTTTCTGTCCCAACAAAGTCATTTCGCACATTCAACAACAACAAGCCGTGGTTCACTGCCAAACTTAAGCAGCTTCGCCAAGCTAAGGAGGACACATATCAAAGCGGGTACAGGGCCCTGTATAATCGAGCTAGAAACCAGCTGACTAAAGAAATTAACATTGCAAAGAAGAACTATGCAGCAAAGATGGAAAAACAGTTAAGCGCAAACGACTCTAAATCAATCAGGCATGCATTCCAATCGCTGACAAATTACAAGTGACGATCCACCCCAAGCTGAGAACAATAGCACACTAGCCAACGACTTGAATACCTTCTGCTGCACATTTGAAAAGAACACGTTCACACCCCACAACCACTCGGCCGCACCACCGACCACAATCACACCTCTGACTTCTGCGTTAACCATCCACGAACAGGATGTGAGACGCATCTTCAAACAACAAAAGATTAACAAAGCAGCAGGCCCAGACCATGTGTCCCCATCCTGCCTCAAAGTCGCGGACCAGCTCGCTCCAGTCTTCACTCAGATCTTCAATAGATCTCTGGAACTGTGCGACGTAGCATCTTGTTTCAAACGCTCCACCATCATTCCTGTCCCCAAGAAACCTGCAATCTCGGGTCTAAATGACTACAGGCCTGTTGCCTTGACATCTGTGGTCATGAAGTCCTTTGAACGTCTCGTGCTGGACCACCTCAAGCGCGTCACAGGCCCCCTGCTGGACCCCCTGCAGTTTGCCTACAGAGCAAACAGGTCTGCGGATGATGCAGTCAACATGGGACTGCACTTCATCCTAGAACACCTCGACAATGCAGGACATATGCGAGGATCCTGTTCGTGAACTTCAGCTCAGCGTTCAACACCATCATCCCTGAACTCCTTTCCTCCAAGCTTCTCCAGCTCAGCATCTCACCTGCCATCTGGCAGTGCATTTACGGCTTCCTGACGGGCAGGACACAGCAGGTGAGGCTGGGAGAGACCACCTCATCCAGACGTAGCATCAGCACTGGGGCGCCTCAAGGGTGCCTGTCAAACTCCTGAAGTTTGCAGATGACACCACTGTCATCGGTCTCATCAAGGACGGTGACGAGTCGGCATATCGACAGGAAGTGGAATGGCTAGCGCTGTGGTGCGGCCAACACAACCTGGAGCTGAACACGCTCCAGCAGAGGATGTACTTCCTGCGGCTTCTGAGGAACCACGGCCTGCCACAGGAGCTGCTGAGGCAGTTCTACACAGCGGTCATCGAATCAGTCCTGTGTTCTTCCATCACAGTCTGGTTTGGTGCTGCTACAAAAAAGGACAAACTCTGACTGCAACGGATAATCAAAACTGCTGAAAGGATTGTCGGTACCCCCCTTGAGGACTTGCACGCTGCCAGAACTAAGACAAGAGTGTGCAAAATCCTCTCGGACCCTCCACATCCCGGTCACCAGCTAATCACGCTCCTTCCGTCAGGTAGGCGCTACCGATCAATGCAAACTAGAACTAGCAGACAATCCAACAGCTTCTTCCCTCTCGCAATCAACTTCTTAAACACTTAACCTACAATTGCATTGCAACATGCTGGCATTTTTATGTCTTGCGTTTGTCGTCACATTTCTGTGTGGCCAATTATACATTAATCGTGCACTCACTGTAGTGGTTTCACCACGCTGCACTATTTGCATTTCTGTTGTTGACCAATACTGGCCACTCATGCCAGCGTATCATCTGCTCCATTTGCACACTGACTGAGGAGTATCTGCAACATTTACACAATCAACATTTTCCCAGATTATCGTACTACTCGCTTGAAGTCTCGGCGCCCTTTGACAATGGTCATTGCACCGGACTATTGCAATATTAGTCATTCGAACTGCTCTAAGTGCTAGAGGACTCTGCATCTTTTTGCACAATTGTAGAAAAATAATAATAATAATGTACCGGGATTACCAGATAACTAGCAACCCTTTATTGCTCAGTGACTGTTTTTCTCAATGTCTTTATATCTCAAAAGTGTTCTCTGTCAATTGACTGTCTGTTGTCGTACTAGAGCGGCTCCAATTACCGGAGACAAATTATTTGTGTTTTTTTTGGACATACTTGGCAAATAAAGATGATTCTGATTCTGAGTTCAACAAGCGGACCGGTGCAGCGCCTGCAGTGATGTGGACTTTGTATCGGTCCGTTGTGGTAAAGAAGGAGCTAAACCCGAAAAGCGAATCTCTCAATTTCACGGTTGATCTACGTTCCTACCCTCACCTATGGTCATGAACTGTGGGTCGTGACCGAAAGAACGAGATCCCGGATACAAGCGGCCGAAATTAGTTTCCTCTGCAGGGTATCCGGGCTCTCCCTTAGAGATAGGGTGAGAAGCTCGGTCATCCGGGAGGATCTCAGAGTAGAACCGCTGTTCCCTCACATTGAGAGGAGCCAGATGAGGTGGCTGGGGAATCTGATTCGGATGAATCTGGTGAGGTGTTCCAGGTACGTCCCACCGGAAGGAGACCCTGGGGACGGCCCAGGACACGCTGGAGAGACTATGTCCTTCGGCTGGCCTGGGAACGCCTCGGGATCCCCCCGGAAGAGATGGATGAAGTGGCTGGGGAGAGGAAAGTCTGGGCGTCCCTGCTATAGCTACTGCGCCCACGACTTGACCTCGGATAAGCGGTACAAAATGGATGGATGGATGGATGTTTTATCTGTATGTCTCGAATCAAAGCAAGTTATGATATGATACTTGTGGGACAGTCCTGTAGATAAAACGACTCACAAAAGGGTCATTCTTGTATAATAAGGCTTTGTGTGTAATTTTAAAGGAGCATCTCTCTTCATCTGGTGTATGAATGCCTGAATATGAAACCCATCTATGAACATTTTTGTTTTGCTCTCGAAGGTGCAAGTACTGTACGTCAGGGACCTACTGTGCCCAAAATTCAGCCCGGGAATTTAGATGGAGAGGCTCCCGGTGCGCACAACTGCAGACAGAATTGTTTTTTTGTTCCTCCTGCCTTGCAATGAAGGTCTCATCATTTTTGCTGTATAGACTGTATGCATAATACCCTACCCAGTACGGCAGCTTTCCACACGGCATCTCTACCGGTCTGGCTATTGCTGCTTCCTGTTCCATTGTCTTCCTTCTCCCCCAATAAGACCACCACATCCTCCTCGTTCTCTCGTTCTCCAAGACCAGCACCACCTCCTCACTCCCACCATGGGGTCACCCAGTCCCTCAATAACCACTCTGCTAGTGACCTTCACCCCTGATGCTACTGCTGCTGCTAATCATAATAATAATAATAATAATCCATCCATCCATTTTCTGAGCCGCTTCTCCTCACTAGGGTCGCGGGCGTGCTGGAGCCTATCCCAGCTATCATCGGGCAGGAGGCGGGGTACACCCTGAACTGGTTGCCAGCCAATCGCAGGGCACATAGGAACAAACAACCATTCGCACTCACAGTCATGCCTACGGGCAATTTAGAGTCTTCAATTCATGCATGTTTTTGGGATGTGGGAGGAAACCGGAGTACCCGGAGAAAACCCACGCAGGCACGGGGAGAACATGCAAACTCCACACAGGCGGGACCGGGGATTGAACCCGGGTCCTCAGAACTGTGAGGCTGACGCTCTAACCAGTCGGCCACCGTGCCGCCTTAATAATAATAATAATAATAATAATAATAATAATAATAATAATAATAATAATAATAATAATAATAATAATAATAATAATAATAATAATAATAAATATATTATCTGTACCGCTTAACCTCACTAGGGTATGCTGGAGCTTATCCCAGCTATCTTTGGCGGAGAGGCGGGGTACAACCTGAACTGGTCTCCAGCCAATCGCAGGGCAGATATAAACAAACAACCATTCACACTCACACATACGGGCAATTTAGAGTCTTCAATCAACCTACCACACATGTTTTTTGGGATGTGGGAGGAAACCGGAGTACCCGGCGAAAACCCACACAGGCACGGGGAGAACATGCCAACTCCACGGGCGAGGCCGGATTTTACCCGGGTCCTCCGAACTGTGTACAGATGGGCTAACCAGTCGTCCACCGTGCCGTCAATAATCATCATCATCATAAAAAGAATTCTTCTTAATACACAACGGCAATCCGTGTAAGAAAATACCAGAAATCACACACACGCATGCAGGCATGCATGCACACACACACACACACACACACACACACACACACACACACGCTCATTTGTTCATATATCAAATAGTAAGTATCCCTTAATTGCTTGAAGTGTAAATCACAAAGTCAGGTCACAGAGACTTGATCATTTGCTGATGGTGAGCAACAACAAGAATCAATGATGCTTGCAATACATAAGGGCTAATGTAGCTAACAATTTTTGTATACAAAATCATTTAGATCTAATGTTTTGCCATTTTCCCACTGTCGCCACCTGTAGTCATACATCTGGATCCATGCTACACTGAAAAGATCTGTCAGCTTTGCACTGGTGTGGGGGAAATGGGGCGCAGACGCTTTGGCCTTGTCTGCTGCTGAACAATGTTTGTCGCACCGCGCACGGCACAACAGCAAGGGTTCGACGAAGTCACGAATCATAAACACATGCTGCAGCTTGCAGGCTATACTCTATACCGGTACTCCGGCCGGTGGCCAGGACACTCAGCTTGGCGTGCACGACGCATGCGACCGATGCGCTCATACACTGCTTTGTTGACTTAAGCCGACCCTATAAATTGTCTTGTATTTGTTGAATAGTAGTCTGTAATTGTTTTGTTAAAATATGGCTGTGTTTATTGGAAATTATATAGCGCTTATCCTATTTAAACAAATTTGTAAAAAAAGACTCTTGGCCAGGTCGGCCTGGAATGCACTGGCCGTTCGGGAGTTGTCCCGAAATTTCCAATTGCCTCCACGCCTCTGTGGTGGCAGTGCAGTCTATTTCTCTACATTCACAGTACGCATGTTAGTGTGTGTAACTGTTACCTGCCATAGAAGATACGTTGATTATCGTGCCTCCTTCCTTGCCATGCTCCTTACTCATATGTTCCAGAGCCAAGTAGGTCCCATTTATTACAGAAGTCTGTAATGAAAGGAACAACCTCATCAAGTGACATTCCTCACAATATAGAAGTGCAGCACACAAGCAGGAATTAAAATGTTAACTTGAATAACTTCCAAATAATGTGTTTAAAGTAGAATTTCCTTCAACCAACTAAAGACTGTCTTTACTTGCCTCCCACCACATACCAGGAAAACCAGATAGAACATCAGATAGAACCCCTGGAGAACAAGCACTCGTTGTGTTTGTTGATGAGGACTTTCCTCTTAAATTATCTCAACATGCAAAGATGGGAAAGATAAAAATGTTTATTGGAAGTGCTCAGCCAAATTGAGAAAATATGTACAGTAGCTCCAAACAACAGCACAATTCGTCTTCAGTTTTAAGTCTTCAACTTTCTTTGACCTCCTTTGACACACTACCTTCTTTGTCCAAAATAAAACCTCTGGCTTTGCATTGCTATGATCCGCCTTATTTTTGAAATTTCATGAACAAAATGCAGGACTAAAAATCCATCCATCCATTTTCAACACCACTTATCCTGGTGAGGGTCATGGAGCGGTGGAGCCTATCCCAGCTGACTTCAGGCGAAATGCGGACTACACCCTGAACTGGTCACCAGTCAGTCGCAGGGCACATACACGGACAACCATTTGCACACACATTCAGACCGTCACTGAGCGGGAACGGAACCCACACTGCCTGCACCAAAGTCAGACGACTGTACCACGACACCATCAGTGACAGGACTAAAAACATTTTTTCAATTTACATTTAACTTTCAACAAAAATATTACTCTCAAAACATGAAAATTTAATAATGTAAATCTCTTTTTTTCCTGGCTTGCCCAGCCTCTTGTTGGTAGGCAGAGTCTGTAGCCTGCTAAATCACAATAAAAAAAAATATACAGTCCTGCTTTCTAGGCTATTTGAATGACAAACGAAGGGTTGACAGCGTTATAGCCCTGATCAAATAATTGACAGGAAGAGGAAGTCAGTCAAACCGGACTTGGGAAGTAACTCCAAACACAGCAAGTACTATATGGATCATGAGACCACATGATCATGTTTATTTCTACACATTCATTTAACAATTCAATTAAATCATATCTTATCGTGCACAATCTACTGGCAAATATGATGAAGATAGTCAAACCACTTTTTTGGGGTAAGCCACTTCTCACCAAGCTTTACGTTACCATGATGACTGGGTGTGGAATGTTTCTTGTGCTCAAGCAGCAGACTTGTTTATAAAGAAACAAAGTGACCCCCCCACCCCCGTAAAGACGGAAAAAGATTATGTTTTCACTCGTAGAGGAAGCACTTCATCACAAAGTTGCAAAATTACACTTGTGAATTAGTGTGCAGATCCATGCATGAGATGCATGCAGCAGACACATCACCAAACACAAATACCAATTAATATTGTAATGCCGAAGACCTTACAATTTTTAACCAAGCAATTAGTCTGTTTCAAAGATCAAGTGACTTAGACAATATTTAGGAGAAGATAATGTTCTTGCAGCGGCACGGTGGACGACTGGTTAGAGGATCAGCCTCACAGTTCTGAGGACCCGGGTTCAATCCTCGGGTCCCATATTGTACCGGCATTACCAGATAACTAGCAACCCTTTATTGGTCAGTGACTGTTTTTCTCTGTCTTTATGTCTCAAAAGTGTTCTCTGTCAATTGACTGTCTGTTGTCGTACTAGAACGGCTCCAACTACCGGAGACAAATTCCTTGTGTGTTTTTTGGACATACTTGGCACAATAAAGATGATTCTGATTCTGATTCTGATTCTAATTCTGATGTGAGAAGCACGAGTCAAGTCTGAGAACCACTATTCAAGTCAATGAGGCATCTAAGAAATATAGTAGTTTCTCTCGTGGATAAAAACATTGCCAGCACTTCAACCCCAAGTATTCAATAAGCAGTGCCTGTCCATGCCCACCATGTAAGTTTTGATTAATATCTAAATGAAGTAGTATGTGCAGTAGTGGATGTACAGACAAGTTCACGTCGACTTTACTGCTCCACAATGATGTTTAGAGGATGATATTGACGAGTAGCTTATCATCTTTTTGGCTTAAGGAGGAGGCAGAGCTACATGCTGTAATAGATAAGTGCGTTAAATGAAATTAGGCTGTCACATTAATTGATTTAAATCGTACTTCGGCGGCACAGTGGGCGACTGGTTAGAGCGTCTGCCTCACAGTTCTGAGGACTGGGGTTTAATCCCCGGCACCGCCTGTGTGGAGTTTGGATGTTCTCCCCGTGCCTGCATGGGTTTTCTCCGGGCACCCCGGTTTCCTCCCACATCCCAAAAAACCTGCATGGTAGGTTAATTGACAACTCTAAATTGCCCGTAGGTGTGAATGTGAGTGCAAATGGTTGTTTGTTTATATGTGCCCTGCGATTGGCTGGCAACCAGTTCAGTGTGTACCCCGCCTCATGCCCGAAGATAGCTGGGATAGGCTCCAGCACTCCCAAGACCCTAGTGAGGATAAGCGGCTCAGAAAATGGATGGATGGGTGTAAATCGTACTTCTGTTCTGGATGTCGCGTCATTCACTTATACACACAATGAGGATGGTGTAACTTGCCTCAATAGGAAGGAAATTGCTCATTCACACACTGAAGAGACAATGGCCTTACATTTTTATTCAAGGGACTACCGAGGATATTGGGATTAAACCAGTAACTTTCCAGTTGACAACCAATGGAGTACCTCAGTCAAGCTACCACCAAGAAAATTAAATAATAAGTCAGAGACTCATGTCCACCCTCTCAAGGCCCATGAACAACCCACAAAAGCCTTGTTTCCACCAAGCAGGTAAAGTTTGGTTATGTTTCCAGTTTTGTATTTCCATTGTCAAAAATTACAATTAACAAATATATATGAGAGGTACCAAATCCCTTTTTAGCACCTTTGTCTTGATACAAAAAATGTACCAGGTTCCTAAAGTATGGTTTGAGAGAATTGTCACATTCTTTAACAACACAAATTGAATGAGAAGAACACAAAAACTCTCTTTCTTATAGTGTTCTATGGAGCACATTGAAGACTGTGGTCTCACCTAGCAAATATAAATAAACTGGAAATCTATTAGCATCTTATCTTCTCACCAGGTTCACTTGTATGGTCTTCTCCCAGTTCTTTTCATTGTTGATTCCAGCATTGTTGATGACAATGTCTAGACGACCAAACTCGTCTACTGTGCTCTGGAAGGCATCTAAACAAGAGAAATCAATAGCTATTAGTGAATTATTTCAGACATTTGTAGAGCTCCATTCATTTTCTGTACTGCTTAGCCTGGGGTCGGGGTGTGCTGGAGCCTATCCAAGCTGACTTTGGGCAAGAGGTGCGGTAGACCCTGGACTGGTCGCCAGCCAATCACAGGGCACAAAGAGACAAACAACCATTCACACTCACTTTCACACCTACGGACAATTTAGACTCTTCATTTAACCTACCATGCATGTTTTTGGAACGTGGGAGGAAACTGCAGTACCAGGAGAAAACTTACACAAGCACGGGGAGAAAATGCAAACTCCACACAGGAAGGGCGGAGCCCAGATTTGAACCCACAACCTCTGAACTGTCAGGTGGATGTGATAATCAGTCTGCTACTTGTATCACAAGTGACAAAACTTGATAGCAAAGCAAAGCAAATCTATTTATATAGCGCATTTCATACACAAGGTAACTTAATGTACTTTACATGATTAAAAACATTTAAAAAAAGAAACAAAAACAGCTTATAAACATTTTAAACAAAGATAAAAAGATAAAAGTACAATTAAAACAGCATACAGTGCAAGAAATATAAATACAAGAAATATAAAAATCCAAGCTGCTGTGAGTATAAAGGGAGAAAAAGTAATGGTCTGGCCACCATCATCCCCAGATTGTTCATTTAGAACCTGTGAAACATCCTTAAAAGGAAGATCTCTGTGATTGGACAGAAGTTATACCTCCAAGCACCCACTCTTCATCCTCACGAGAGACAGGAAAACTATCCATGGGCTAACCATGCAATTACAAAGGATGAGTTGTTAAAATAAATGTATAAGAGGAGTTTCTCTTATCCTCATAGTTAGGCTTAGGAAATGGGTGGGCATCTCAGTGATCTACCCTAAATGGTTCATATCTTATTTACAAAATGTATATTTTTCTGTGATTGTTGGCCCCCTAGGTTGATTGAAGACTCTAAATTGCCCGTAGGTGTGAATATGAGTGCGAATGGTTGTTTGTTTCTGTGTGTCCTGCGATTGGCAGGTGACCGGTTCAGGGTGTACCCCTCCCGAAGATAGCTGGGATAGGCACTGGCAGCCCGCGACCCTAGTGAGGATAACCGGTAAAGAAAATGGATGGTTGGATGGATGTTGGCCCCCATAAGTCAGAGTCCGTCCCCCTCTACGTAAGGGTCAGTCTTAGGGCACAGCCCTTTTGCTCCCTACATCATCTTTCCTCTGGGAGATATCAGAAAATTTGAAGGTACAGTATCTCATACCACTTGTATGTGTCATGAATGGAACAAAGGACAGGACCCAAAATGCACGACTCCAATTCAAATGGACAGTTTCAAAAAGAGAGGTTTTGTAAACGGGCAGAGGTTGGTACACAGGCAGGCAATCCGAAAAGGCAACAGTATCCAAAAAACGTGAGGCAAAAAGGCAAGGTCAATAATCAGAACAGGGTCTAGTCTTACTATGAGTCGGTGACGTGGAAACATGGAATGCTGGAACGGTACAACGAACTGGCGACCAGAAAGAATATGACACGAGGTTAAATGCATGGGGTAATTAGGGTAAACGAGGCACAGGTGGGGAAGATGCTCTCAGGAGCAAGTGTGTACGAGACAGGGGGAAGACAACAACCATAACACACACCCATGACAGTATCCCTCCCCTCCAGATGGCCCAGGAGGCCCAGGATGCACAATGTGGAAGTCCCGAATGAGCGAGTCATCCACGATAAACCCAGATGACACCCATGAACGACCCGTAGCCCTCCCAGTCCACTCCCTCCCCCTCCGACGAGACGACAAGAGCAGCCGCCTCACCATGAAGACAGGGCCCCCGTCCACGAAACGGGGGGGAGGAGGGGGCCTGGAAGGCGGGACCATAGGGCACTCCCGAGCGGGCTTGAGCAGGCTGACGTGAAATGCAGGGTGGACCTGCATCGACCTTGGGAGCCTAAGCTTCATGGTGACAGGGTTGATGACCTTTGTGATGGGGAAGGGCCCAACGAACCTGGGAGCGAGCTTCCGGGACTCCACCCGGAGTGGAATATGCTTGGTGGAGAGCCAAACACGCTGACCCACGTTGTAGTTCGGGGCCGGTGTCCTCCTACGGTCAGCTGCGGTCTTGTAGGACCGTGCTTGGCGTAGCAGCATTCGGCGCGCTTGCTCCCAGGTCCTCCTGCAGCGTCTCACCAAGGTCAATGCAGATGGAACCATGGACTTGGGGGCTATGGCAGGAAACAGAGATTGTTGGTAACCATGGACAATGTGAAAAGGCGATAGACCAGTGGATGCAGAGGGGAGAGAATTGTGAGAGAACTCGACCCAAACCAGCTTCTGAGTCCAGGATTGTGGCTCCTATGAAGCGAGACATCGGAGCCCAGTCTCCAGATCCTTGTTCAGCCTCTCAGACCGTTGGTTTCAGAATGAAACCCAGATGACAGACTGATGGAAGCGCCTATTAAATTGCCAAACTCCTTCCAAAATCGTGAAACGAATTGGGGGCCCCTATCAGATACCACATTCTTGGGAAAACCATGAAACTTGAATACCTGGTTTATCATCAATTCTGCAGTTTCTATAGCTGATGGGAGTTTGGGGGCCACATGTTTCATCATAGTGTCCTGATGCTCTGACAGTCCCTTTAGATGAATGTGGAGGGCAGCAAGCTGCTCAACCTGCTTCGAGATGCGTTGAGCCTGCGCTTGAAGGGCTTTGCGCACCGGGTCTGAGTCTGCTGGGTCCATGTTATGGCCAGTTCGTTCTGTCATGAACGGAACAAAGGACAGGACCCAAAATGCACGACTCCAATTAAAATGGACAGGTTAAAAAAGAGAGGTTTAATAAACGGGCAGAGGTCGGTACACAGGCAGGCAATCCGAAAAGGCAACAGTATCCAAAAAACATGAGGCAAAAAGGCAAGGTCAATAATCAGAACAGGGTCTAGTCTTACTATGAGTCGGTGAGGTGGAAACAAGGAATGCTGGAACGTGACAACAAGGTACAACGAACTGTCGACCAGAAAGAATGAGACACGAGGTTAAATGCATGGGGTAATTTAGGGTAAACGAGGCACAGGTGGGGAAGATGCTCTCAGGAGCAGGTGTATACGAGACAGGGGGAAGGCAACAACCATAACACACACCCATGACAGTATGCAGATGACCAGATTAATTTTTTTCATTTGAGATAAGTCCAATGCATGATTGCTTGACTCCAATTAAGAATTGCAAGACTCACAGCTCATTGCAGTTGAATATTGCGAAAACTGAAATATTAAAGATTGCCCCCGATAACTTGGCTTCTTAAGTTGCCACATGTTCAGGATCGCTTTCATAAAGTGTCTGTCCCAATGGAAGAAACTTTGGGGTCATCTTAAAACTGTAACTCATTCCTCATTTTTTCCACCCCAAAATGTTTCAAAGCTTGGCTCCATGTTAGTTCATTCTGAACTAGAAACAATAATTCACGATTTTGTCTTGTCATGTCTTGACTATTGCAATTCTCTCTTTAGCTATGTAAAAGCTGTAGACAAAACGATTCAGCAGCTGAAACCATCAACGAGCTGTCTTGACTCTATACCGTCTAACTTTTTCAAAACTCTTGCGAAGTCCATGCCAGTCGATTTGTAGCAAATAATCAATTGCTCACTTCATCAGGCGAGTTTCCCAAACCTCTGAAAGTAGCTACCAATAAGCCACTTTTGAAAAAACAAGAGAACACTGGTTGCTTCCATGTAAGAAAACTATAGAACCATCTCAAACCTTCCCTTCATGGCCAAGATTGTCAAGAAAGTGTTTTTTAATCAACTCAGCAATTTCTCGAACATAAATGTTTCCCACCCCATCATAGTACAGAATCAGCTCTTATCAAAGTGTTAAATCATATCAAGCAAAGCAAAGCAAAGCAAATTTATTTATATAGCGCATTTCATACACAATGTGCGTTACATGATTAAAAGCATTTAAAAACAAAGAAACAAATACTTATAAACATTTAAAACAAAGAGGAATTTTTTTTAATTAAAACAGCGTACAGTGCAAGAAATATTTAAAAGTGGAAAGACTCTAAAAAGCATGAGAAAAATAGAAGAGTTTTTAACCTGGACTTAAAAACATTTACACTTGAAGCTGACGTCACTTCTGTTGGCAACTTATTCAATTTTTGTATGCAGCATAATAGCTAAATGCTAATGCAGCCCTATGGGGGTCACAAGCCAGTGCAAACTGGAGGCCGGTCCCAAGCCCGGATAAATGCAAAGGGTTGCGTCTGGAAGGGCATCTGGCTTAAAATTTTGCCAAACAAATATGAGCGTTCATCCAAAGAGTTCCATACCGGATCGATCGTGGCCCAGGTTAACAACATCCGACACCGGCGCCGTCAACCTGCTGGGAGCCAGTGGAAATTCAGCTACTGTGGGTGGAAGAAGAAGTGGAAAGCGGTTTCTTCGGCAGAAAGAGAAGAGGAAAGCACAGAGCCTAGGACTGAATGTGGGGACTTTGAATGTTAGGACTATGACAGGAAAATCTCGGGAGTTGGTTGACATGTTGATTAGGAGAAAGGTTGATACACTGTGTCCAGGAGACCAGGTGGAAAGCCAGTAAGGCGAGAAGTTTAGGGGCATGGTTTAAATTATTTTACCATGTTGTAGATGGGAAGAGAAATGTGTTATGTATAATGTGATTAGTGGCTATGCCCCACAGGTAGGATGTGACCTAGAGGTGAAAGAGAAATTCTGGAACGAGCTCGGCGAAGTAGTTCTGAGCATCCCAGACAGAAAGAGAGTTGTGATTGGTGCAGATTGTAATGGATATGTTGGTGAAGGAAACAGTGGTGATGAAGAAGTGATGGGTAAGTACGGCATCCAGGAAAGGAACTTGGAGGGACAGATGTTGGTAGACTTTGCAAAAAGGATGGAAATGGCTGTAGTGAACACTTTTTCCAGAAGAGGCACGAACATAGGGTGACCTACAAGAGCGGAGGTAGAAGCACGCAGGTGGATTACATGTTGTCCAGACAGATGTAATCTGAAGGAGGTTAGTGACTGTAAGGTAGTGGTAGGGGAGAGTGTGGCGAGACAGCATAGGATGGTGGTGTGTAAGATGACTCTGGTGGTGGGGAGGAAGATTAAGAAGACAAAGGCAGAGCAGAGAACCATGTGGTGGAAGCTGAGACAGGACGAGTGTTTTGCAGCTCTTCGGGAATAGGTGAGACAGGCTCTCGGTGGACAGGAGGAGCTTCCAGAAGACTGGACCACTGCAGCCAAGGTGATCAGAGAGGCAGGCAGGAGAGTACTTGGTGTATCTTCTGGCAGGAAAGGAGAGAAGGAGACTTGGTGGTGGAACCTCACAGTACAGTAAATCATACAAGGAAAAAGGTTAGCTAAGAAGAAGTGGGACACTGAGAGGACCGAGGAGAGGTGAAAGGAATACATTGAGATGCGACATAGGACAAAGTTAGAGGTGGCAAAGGCCAAACAAGAGGCATATGATGACATACATGTCCACCAGGTTGGACACTAAAGAATGAGAAAAGGATCTATACAGGTTGGCCAGACAGAGGGATAGCAATGGGAAGGATGTGCAGCAGGTTAGGGTGATTAAGGATAGAGAGGGAAATATGTTGACTGGTGCCAGTAGTGTGCTCGATAGATAAAAGGAATACTTCGAGGAGTTGATGAATGAGGAAAATGAGAGAGAAGGGAGAGTAGAAGAGGCAATTGTGGTGGACCAGGAAGTGGCAATGATGAGTAAGGGGGAAGTTAGAAAGGGATTAAAGAGGACGAAAAATGGAAAGGCAGTGGGTCCTGATGACATTCCTGTGGAGGTATGGAGTCATCTCAGAGAGATGGCTGTGGAGTTTTTGACCAGCTTGTTCAATAGAATTTTAGCGAGTGAGAAGATACCTGAGGAATGGAGGAAAAGTGTGCTGGTGCCTGCCCGATGACAGCTGGGATAGGCTCCAGCACACCCGCGACCCTAATGAGGAGAAGCGGCTCAGAAAATGGATGGTTGTGCTGGTGCCCATTTTTAAGAACAAGGGTGATGTGCAGAGCTGAGGGAACTATAGAGGAATAAATTTGATGAGCCACACAATGAAGTTATGGGAAAGAGTAGTGGAGGCTAGACTCAGGACAGAAGTGAGTATTTGCGAGCAACAGTTTGGTTTCATGCCTAGAAAGATAACCACAGATGCATTATTTGCCTTGAGGATGTTGATGGGAAGGTACAGAGAAGGCCAGAAGGAGCTACATTGTGTCTTTGTAGATCTAGAGAAAGCCTATGACAGAGTACCGAGAGAGGAACTGTGGTACTGCATACGGAAGTCTGGAGTGGCAGAGAAGTATGTTAGTATAATACAGGACATGTACGAGGGCAGCAGAACAGTGGTGAGGTGTGCTGTAGGTGTGACAGACGAATTTAAGGTCGAGGTGGGACTGCATCAGGGATCAGCCCTGAGCCCCTCCCTGTTTGCAGTGGTGATGGATAGGTTAACAGATGAGGTTAGACTGGAATCCCCATCGACCATGATGTTTGCAGATGACATTGTGATCTGCAGTGAAAGCAGGGAGCACGTGGAGGAACAGTTAGAAAGAGGGAGGCATGCACTGGAAAACAGAGGAATGAAGATTAGCCAAAGTAAGACAGAATATATGTGCATGAATGAGAGGGGTGGTGGGGGAAGAGTGAGGCTACAGGGAGAAGAGATAGCAAGGGTGGATGACTTTAAATACTTGGGGTCAACAGTCCAGAGCAATGGTGATTGTGGTCAGGAAGTGAAGAAACAGGTCCAAGGAGGTTGGAACGGGTGGAGGAAGCTATCAGGTGTGTTATGTGACAGAAGAGTCTCTGCTAGGATGAAGGTCAAAGTTTATAAAACAGTGGTGAGGCCAGCCATGATGTACGGATTAGAGACAGTGGCACTGAAGAGACAACAGGAAGCAGAGCTGGAGGTGGTGGAAATGAAGATGTTGAGGTTCGCTCTTGAAGTGACCAGGTAGGATAAAATTAGAAATGAGCTCATCAGAGGGACAGCCAAGGTTCGATGTTTTGGAGACAAAATTAGAGAGAGCAGACTTTGATGGTTTGGACACATCCAGAGGAGAGAAAGTCAGTATATTGGTAGAAGGATGATGAGGATGGAGCTGCCAGGCAAGAGAGCTAGAGGAAGACCAAAGAGCTTCAGCTACAGCTGTTTAATGCTCTTTTTGGGGAGTCCAGTCAGAAGACCATTACAATCGTCAAGTCTACTTGAGATAAAAGCATGGATGAGCTTCTCCTGGTCTGCTTGACACATGCAAGGTTTCACTCTGGATATGTCCTTCAGATGGTAGAAGGCAGTTTTAGTCATTGATTTGATATGACTGCTGAAAGTCAGGTCGGAATCTATCAGAACACCAAGGTTTCAGACTTGGTCTTTGATTTTTAAAAAGAGTGACTTCAGGTATTTACTCACAGCAATGCTCTTTTCTTTATTGCCAACAATTATCTCAGTTTTGTTGTGGTTTAATTGAAGAAAATGTTGACTCATCCAGTTTTAGACAGTGACACAACACCTCAATTGAACTACAGTCATCTGGAGACAATGCTAGATATAACTGTCTGTCATCTGCATAGCTTTGATAGTCAAAATTAAAGTTCTGAAGAATTTGATCCAAGGGTAGCATATACAGGCTGAACAGGAGGGGTCCAGGAACTGACCCTTGAGGGACCACATAGGTCATTGCCATCCGATGAGATTGAACACTTCCAATGGTTACAAAATAACTCCTTTCCTCCAGGTTGGATTTGGAACATTTAAGGACTGTTCCATTTAGTTCTATCCACGTTTCCAACCTGTTCAGCAGTATATTATGATCTACCGTATCAAAAGTCTACCGTACCGATCTACCGTATCAAAAGTCATCCACCGCGGCATGGTGGATGACTGGTTAGAGCGTCTGCCTCACAGTTCTGAGTGTTTGGAGTTTGCATGTTCTCCCTGTGCCTGTGTGGGTTTTCTCCTGGCACTCCGGTTTCCTCCCGCATCCCCAAAAACCATGCATGGTAGGTTAATTGAAGACTCTAAATTGCCTGTAGGTGTGAATGTGAGTGCGAATGGTTGTTTGCTTATATATGTGCCCTGCTATTGGCTGGCAACCAGTTCAGGGTGTACCCCGCCTCCTGTCCGATGATAGCTGGGATTGGCTCTAGCACTCCCGCGACCCTTGTGAGGATAAGCAGCTCCGAAATTGGATGGATGTTTAGTTTTTCTCCACTTACGTTCTGCATTCCTCCACTTTGATTTTGAGGTATTTACCATCATAGTGCTCCTCCAGGGTGTTCTAGGTCGCTTCAAGATTTAACACTAAGATTGAACACTGGCGTGGGAAATGTGTTAGTTCTTGTAATGTGGCGGCATTTAATACAGTTGATTGGAAATGCTGTTGAACAGATTGTAAACGTGGGTCGGACTAAATGGAACAGTACTTAGTGGGTTCAGATCCTACCTGGAGAAAAGTAATAATATTGTAACCATAAGGTTTCAATCTCATCGAATGGCAATGACATATGGGGTCCCCCATAGGTCAGTTCCCTTCTTTTCAGCCTGTATATCCTACCTTTGGAGTAAATTCTTCGGAATCTAAATGTTGACTATCATAGCTATGCAGATGACACACAGCAGTGTCTCTGGAAGACTATATAATTGAGGTGTGTCACTGTCTAAAACAATAAATAACTGAATGAACCCAAACTTCCTTCAATTAAAACACAACAAAAGCGAGGTCTTTGTTTTTGGCAGTAAAGAAAATAGGACTGCTATTATAAATACCTGGAGTCACTCTCTTTAAAAAACAAAGACCAAGTCCAAAACCTTGGTGTGCTGATAGATTCCGATCTTATTTTCAGCAGTCATATCAAATCAATCACTAAAACAGCCTTGTACCAGCTAAAGAACATATCCAGAATGAAGGTTTGCGTGTTCCAAGCAGGGGCTGCGTGCGTTTTCTCCGGGTGCTCCGGTTTCCTCCCACATCCCAAAAAAAAACAACAAAAAAACATGCATGGTAGGTTAATTCAAGACTCAAATTGCCCGTAGGTGTGAATGTGAGTGCAAATGGTTGTTTGTTTATATGTGCCCTGCGATTGGCTGGCAACCAGCTCAGGGTGTACACCGCCTCCTGCCCGTTGATAACTGGGATACGCTCTAGCACTCCCGCGACCCTTGTGAGGATAAGCGGCTCAGAAAATGGATGGATGGATGTTCCAAGCAGACCAGGAGAAGGTAATTCATGCTCTTATCTCAAGTAGATTTGACGATTGTAATGGTCTTACTGGACTCCCCCAAAAGAGCATTAAATAGCTGCAGCTCATTCAGAACGCTGCAGCTTGAGTTCTGACCAGAATGAAAAGATCAGAGCGTATTACTGTAATTCTAAAGTAAAAGCTATATAATTGACGGTAAAGTTCTGCTGCTGGTCTATAAATAACGAAATGGTTTAGGTCCTGAATATGTGAAAGAAATGCTGATGGAGTATAAATCCAGCAGGGTTCTGAGATCTACAGACTCAGATCAAATAGGGGCGCACAAAGTCCAAAGCAAACATGGTGAAGCAGCATTTAGCTGTTATGCTGCACATTAATGGAAGAAGTTGTCAACAGAAGTCAAGTCAGGCCCAAGTGTCATGTATTTAATTCCAGTTTAAAAACAGTTTTTTTCCCCTCATGCTTATGATTGAGCATTTTTCATTTTTAAATGATATTTCTTGCACTGTAGGTTTTTAGTAATTTTAGTCAGTTTTAAAATCGTTTTAAGCTGTCTTTTACTTTTCTGAGCTTTGTTTTTCTTAAATGTTTTTGCTCTGTTTTCGAATGCTTTTAATCATATAAAGCACATTGAGTTATCTTGTGTATGAAATGCGTTATATACATAAATTTACAGTGGGTACGGAAAGTATATATTTGCTAAAATCATTTAAGTTCATTTCTTCCCTCCTTAATGTACACACAGCACCCCATATTGACAGAAAAAAACGAATGATGCAACAGGTTTTTCACACCTGGATTTGGGGATCATCTGCCCTTCCTCCTTGCTAATCCTCTCCAGTTCTGTCAGGTTGGATGATGAACGGTGGACAGCCATTTTCAGGTCTCTCCAGAGATGCTCAATTGGGTTTAAGTCAGGGCTCTCCCTGGGCCATTCAAGAACAGTCAAAGAGTTCTTTTGAAGCCACTCCTTCATTATTTTAGCTGTGTACTTAGGGTCATTCTCTTGTTAGAAGATGAATCTTCGGCCCAGTTTGAGGTCCTGAGCACTCTGGAGAAGGTTTTCGTCCAGGATATCGCTGTACTCGGCTGCATTCATCTTTCCTTCGATTGCAACCAGTCGTCCTGTCCCGGGAGCTGAAAAACACCTCCAGAGCATGTTGCTGCCACCACCATGCGTCACTGTTGGGACTGTATTGGACAGGTGATGAGCAGTGCTTGGTTTTCTCCACACATAGCGCTTAGAATTAAGGCCAAAAAGTTGGTCTTGGTCTCATCAGACCAGAGAATCTTACAACCCCAATTCCAATGAAGTTGGGACGTTGAGTTAAACATAAATAAAAACAGAATATAATGCTTTGCAAATCCTGTTCAACCTATATTTAATTGAATACACGACAAAGACAAGATATTTAATGTTCAAACTGATAAACTTTATTGTTTTTAGCAAATAATCATTAACTTAAATTTTATGGCTGCAACATGTTCTAAAAAAAGCTGTGACGTGGCAAAAAAAACAGCATTCACACTTTCATTCCAAAATGCCACTGCCACCGAGTGGATATAAAAAAGGTGTAGCCTACACTTTCATTCCAATATGAAAGGGGGTACGTATGACTGCCGATATGTACAGTTATGCTCATAAATTACATACCCTGGCAGAATTTTTAGAATATAGTTGTTGTTTTTTAATATGACTGATGAATGAACAACAACCATCATTAATTACTTTATGGTTATGTTTTGTTTAATGACAATGCTTTTCTGAAATGCTTGACCGTTTAATTTGAATCCCATTACAATAAAATTAAATGTGTATCGCCTGATCCTTCATGTTTACTTTAAAGAATTGTACCCATCTTACAAATTCTGCCAGGGTAATCAAACACATGAGCACAACTGTGTGTTATCTCCATCCATCCATCCATTTTCTGAGCCGCTTCTCCTCACTAGGGTCGCGGGGGTGCTGGAGCCTATCCCAGCTGTCATCGGGCAGGAGGCGGGGTACACCCTGAACTGGTTGCCAGCCAATCGCAGGGCACATAGGAACAAACAACCATTCGCACTCACAGTCATGCCTACGGGCAATTTAGAGTCTCCAATTCATGCATGTTTTTGGGATGTGGGAGGAAACCGGAGTGCCCGGAGAAAACCCACGCAGGCACGGGGAGAACATGCAAACTCCACACAGGCGGGGACGGGGATTGAACCCCGCACCTCAGAACTGTGAGGCTGACGCTCTAACCAGTCGGCCACCGTGCCGCCGTGTGTTATCTCATTTACTAAATATAAATTTCAAAATAAGAGCAAGTAAAAAAAAAAGTATTACGTGTTCAAATAAAGTGCTTAACTTCAGAATAATTCTTTAAAAAAAACTAACAAAATACAGATAATACTTCATGGGACCAAGATGGCGCCTACCAGTGTGGTCGCCCCGGTAACGCGCTCTCTAGTATTGTTTTTGTGTTTTTCGTCCGTCTTTGGAGACCTTACACGACTCACTTACACAAGGGGAGACCTGCTAACCATCAAGGAGGCTACTCGGGACTTTCTGTCACCAACTTTCGCAAATCCGCTCAGTTTTTTCCCCGAGTTACTCACCGGAGCGGCGTCCGCGGTTTTCGGCGCATGGAGACGGAAGCGGCGCCACAGAGGGAAACGGGCCGGCATTCAGGTGAAACTCCGCAAGAGAGGACACAGATTGGCGTTCCCGTCGATCCACCTCGTGAATGTACGCTCCCTACCCAACAAAATGGACGAGCTTCATCTTCTGTTACAGACCAGTAAAGACTTCGGACGTTCCGCGGCCATGTGCTTCACGTAGACCTGGCTTTGCGACGCTGTACCCGATGGCGCCGTCATGCTTCCCGGCTTCCACATTCATCGAGCGGACCGCGACATGGAATCATCAGGGAAAACAAAGGGCGGCGGGATATGCCTCTATATCAACGAAAAATGGTGTACGGACGTCACGGAGCTCAGCACACACTGCAGCCCGCATTTGGAGTCGCTATTTTTAAACTGTAAACCATTCTACTCGCCATGTGAGTTCGCATCGTTCATACTGGCTGGAGTCTACATCCCACCTCAAGCTAACACGAACGCCGCACTGCTAACGCTCGCCGAACAAGTCAACGAAATTGAAAAAAAAACACCCGGACTCACCCCTCATTATTCTCGGGGACTTTAACAAAGCTAAACTCAACCACGAACTCCCTAAATACAAGCAGCACATCGACTGTCCTACCAGGGAAAATAATACTTTAGACCACTGCTACACTACGGTAAAAAACACATACCGTGCTATACCTTGTGCAGCCCTGGGCTCGTCTGATCACTGCTTAATTCACTTAATACCGACGTACAGGCAAGAACTTAAATGCGCGAAGCCTACATTGAAAACAGTGAAAAAGTGGACCAATGAACCAAAGATGGAACTTCAAAGCTGTTTAGACTGCACAGACTGGAGTGTCTTTGAAAATTCAGCTGGCAGCCTGGATGAATATACGGACACTGTCACATCCTATATCAGTTTCTGTGAAGAGGTTTGTGTACCAACAAAATCATTTCGCACATTCAACAACAACAAGCCGTGGTTCACTGCTAAATTTAAGTAGCTTCGCCAAGCTAAGGAGGACGCATATCAGAGCGGGGACAGGGCCCTGTATAATCGAGCAAGAAACCAGCTGACTAAAGAAATTAACATTGCAAAGAGGATCTATGCAGCAAAGTTGGAAAATCAGTTTAGCGCAAACGACTCTAAATCAGTCTGGCATGCATTCCAATCGCTGACTAATTACAAGCGACAATCCACCCAAGCTGAGAACAGTTTCACACCACACACCCACCCGGCCACACCGGCAACCACAATCACACCTCTGACTTCTGCGTTAACCATCCATGAACAGGATGTGAGACGCATCTTCAAACAACAAAAGATTAACAAAGCGGCAGGCCCGGACCTTGTGTCCCCATCCTGCCTCACAGTCTGCGTGGACCAGCTCGCTCCAGTCTTCACTCAGATCTTCAATAGATCTCTGGAAATGTGTGAAGTTCCATCCTGTTTCAAACGCTCTACCATCATTCCAGTCCCCAAGAAACCTGCAATCTCGGGTCTGAATGACTATAGGCCTGTTGCTTTGACATCTGTGGTCATGAAGTCCTTTGAACCTCTCGTGCTGGACCACCTCAAGAGTGTCACAGATCCCCTGCTGGACCCCCTGCAGTTTGCCTACCAAGCGAACAGATCTGCGGATGATGCAGTCAACATGGGACTGCACTTCATCCTAGAAAACCTCGACAGTGCAGGGACCTACACGAGGATCCTGTTCGTGGACTTCAGCTCAGCGTTCAACACCATCATCCCTCAACTCCTTTCATCCAAGCTTCTCCAGCTCAGCGTCTCACCTGCCATCTGCCAGTGGATTTACAGCTTTCTGACGGGCAGGACACAGCAGGTCAGGCTGGGGGAGGCCACCTCATCCACATGCAGCATCAGCACTGGGGCGCCCCAAGGTAGTGTCCTCTCTCCGCTGCTCTTCTCTCTCTACACAAACGACTGCACCTCAGCGAACCCGACTGTCAAACTCCTGAAGTTTGCAGATGACACCACTGTCATCGGCCTCATCAAGGGCGGTGACGAGTCTGCATATCGACAGGAAGCGGAGCGGCTGGAGCTGTAGTGCGGCTGACACAACCTGGAGCTGAACACGCTCAAGACTGTAGAGATGATCGTGGACTTCAGGAGGCATCCTTCGCCACAGCTGCCCCTCACGTTGTCCAGCTGCCTTGTGTCAACCATCGAGACTTTCAAGTTCCTGGGAATTACAATCTCTCAGGACCTGAAGTGGGCGACCAACATCAACTCTGTCCTCAAAAAGGCCCAGCAGAGGATGTACTTCCTGCGGCTTCTGAGAAAGCACAGCCTGCCACCGGAGCTGCTGAGACAGTTGTAGACAGCGGTCATCGAATCAGTCCTGTGTTCTTCCATCACAGTCTGGTTTGGTGCTGCTACAAAAAAGGACAAACTCTGACTGCAACGGACAATCAAAACTGCTGAAAGGATTGTCGGTACCCCCCTACCCACCCTTGAGAACTTCCATGCTGCCAGAACTAAGACAAGGGTGTGCAAAATCCTCTCGGACCCTCCGCACCCCGGTCACCAGCTCTTCCAGCTCCTTCCCTCAGGTAGGCGCTACCGATCGATGCAAACTAGAACTAGTAGACATTCCAACAGCTTCTTCTCTCTTGCAATCAACTTCTTAAACAGCTAACCTATAATTCCATTACAACAAGCTGGCAATTTTTTGACTTGAGTTCGTTGTCACATTTCTGTGGGGCCAATTATGTATTACTTGTGCACTCACTGTCGTTGTCTCGCCATGCTGCACTATTTGCATATACTGGCCACTCATGCCAGAGTAGCATCTGCTCCATTTGCACACTGATTGAGGAGTATCTGTAACATTTGCACAACCAACATTGTCCCACATTATCGCACTACTCGTTACTTTAAACCGCATACACTCAATTTACAGAACACTTTGGAGACAGAAAGACATTGACAAAAAAAAAACAGTCACTGAGCAGTAAAGGGTTGCTTGTTATCTGGTAATGCCGGTACATTTTTTATTTTTTTTTGACAATTGTGCAAAAAGATGCATAGTCCTCTACCACTTAGAGCAGTTCGAATGACTAATATTGCAATAGTCCGGTGCAATGATTTTTGTGTAAAGGGCGCTGAGACTTCAAGGAGTGTATGCGGTTTAAAGTGACGAGTAGTGCGATAATCTGGGACAATGTTGGTTGTGCAAATGTTACAGATACTCCTCAATCAGTGTGCAAATGGAGCAGATGCTACTCTGGCATGAGTGGGCAGTATATGCAAATAGTGCAGCATGGCGAGACAACTACAGTGAGTGCAAGAGTAATACATAATTGGCCCCACAGAAATGTGACAACGAACTCAAGACAAAAAATTGCCAGCATGTTGTAATGGAATTGTAGGTTAGGTGTTTAAGAAGTTGATCGCAAGAGGGAAGAAGCTGTTGGAATGTCTGCTAGTTCACACTCTTGAGGTGATCCAGCACGAGACGTTCAAAGGCCTTCATGACCACAGATGTCAAAGCGACAGGTCTGTAATCATTTAGACCCGAGATTGCAGGTTTCTTGGGGACTGGAATGATGGTGGTGCGTTTGAAACAGGATGGAACTTCGCACAGTTCCAGAGATCGATTGAAGATCTGAGTGAAGACTGGAGCGAGCTGGTCCGCGCAGACTTTGAGGCAGGATGGGGACACATGGTCTGGGCCTGCCGCTTTGTTAATCTTTTGTTGTTTGAAGATGCGGGTCACATCCTGTTCATGGATGGTTAACGCAGAAGTCAGATGATAGTTGGGATAGGCTCCAGCACTCCTGCAACCCTTGTGAGGAAAATCGGCTCAGAAAATGGATGGATGGATAACATCCCAACTTCATTGGAATTGGGGTTTTATTTATCACCATCTTGGAGTCCTTCAGGTGTTTTTTAGCAAACTCCATGCGGGCTTTCAAGTGTCTTGCACTGAGGAGAGGCTTCCGTCGGGCCGCTCTGCCATAAAACCCTGACTGGTGGAGTGATCGTTGACTTTCTAGAACTTTCTCCCATCTCCTGACTGCATCTCTGGAGCTCAGCCACAGTGATCTTTGGGTTCTTTACCTCTCTCACCAAGGCTCTTCTTCCCCGATTGCTCAGTTTGGCCATACGACCAGCTCTAGGAACGGTTCTGTTCATCCCAAACGTCTTCCATTTAAGGATTATGGAGGCCACTGTGTTCCTAGGAACATTAAGTGCAGTAGAATCTTTTTTGTAACCTTGGCCAGATTTGTGCCTTGCCGCAATTCTGTCTCTGAGCTCTTCAGGCAGTTCCTTTGACTTCGTGATTCTCATTTGCTCTGACATACACTGTGACTGTAAGGTCTTATATAGACATGTGTGTGGCTTTCCTAATCAAGTCCAATCAGTATAATCAAACACAGGTGGACTCCAATGAAGGCGTTGAACCATCTCAAGGGTGATTAGAAGAAATGGACAGCACCCGAGTTAAATATATGCGTGTCACAACAAAGGGTCTGAATACTTATGGCTGTGTGATATTTCAGTTTTTCTTTTTTAATAAATCTGCAAAAATTCAACAATTCCGTATATTTTCTGTTAATATGGGGTGCTGTGTGTACATTAATGGTGAAAAATGAACTTAAATGATTATAGCAAATGGCTGCAATGTAACAAAGAGTGAAAAATTTAAGGGGGTCTGAATACTTTCCGTACCCACTGTACCTTTGCCTTCAGCTTTCTAAACAAAACTTCACTAAACCTTCTCCAATTACTTCATAATGCCGCTGTTCGTCTTTCGCCAAGAATCTCACAAGTTCAGCCACATCTCCTGTTCTGTCAACCTTGCACTGGCTCTCTGTTCATTGGAGTTAGTCAAAAAAATTCAAGTCACTTACAGAGCACTTAATGGTCAGGCTCCTATATATTTTAGATTAAGTGTCAATTTATGGGTCTTTTTGGGTAACTGCAATCTGCTTGCTGCCTTTTACTTAAGGCCACTGCACACTTGGTTTACAGTTATACTTGCAAATATAAAAGAAAAGTGACCCCTGAAAATGTATTGTAGTATACTGTGAGAATTTAAAAAAAAGTTATATTACGTTAAATTGAAACAAATTTAGATGTTTTGTGATCATCATTATAGTGTGATATACTTTTAGTATTAAAAATATTATAATTAAAGGTCAGTGATCACTTATTGTCTGTGAGCGTCATCTTACTTACTAATTTAATATGAGATTTCAAGAAGCTCAGGTTGCAATAAATGACACTGAGGGGTAAATGTTATGGAATCTACAATACTGTATATGACAGCAGTGTGTACATGTTTTATTCACCAATCAAAACATTGGAGATTAAACTTTCCATTCAGAATAATTCAGAATTATGGACAGCTGCTGAGCAAGCTATTTAAATAGTCAGAGAAAGACAACAGTGAAGGGCTACAATGTGAATAAGGCTGTCCCACAACGAGCAGCCAGCTTGTTGTTTATCTCCACATGAGAGCACACAGATCAGGTTACATCAACTACTGACGAAGCCCAAGGTGGTAAAACCTGCATGTGTCAATAGTGGCTGCATTCCACACTTGGCCACCCAACAATCACAAACACACCTGACTTATGAAAAATCATCTTTTCGACACACACTAATCAACAGCTAGCACACATTTAGAAGTAACCTCAAACAGCATTCCACAGCTGTCAGCCTCCAGGGTTTTACTTTCAGTGTCACACATCGAAACCTGTTTCCTTTTGTTAGTTGTCTCACTGTTTCAAAGCCACATTTACCCATTTACAGTACACAATGTTCAACGTGCCGCAATGTCGAACCAAGAGCAGAAATGCAGCTAAACAAGCAGCCATGTGACGACGCGCAAGACCAGACAAGCTTCATTTTAACCGAACTCTGATTGCCGCTTGTCAGTGAGATCCACAAGTGACCGGATTGTCACAGCTTGTCTGTGGCAGCCTTTCCCACACTTTCATTGTAAATGTCAGCATACGTGAGCACAGTAGCAAGAAGTCTCTCGAGGAAAACAAAACAAAATAGACTACAGGTTGTAGGCTGTTCTTTGAAGTCACCTACCAGTTGTGTCTGACCAACTGAAACTTTTTTACTGTTTCAAGTGTTTCCTATTACAGATTACAGGTATTAAATGTTTTTCATTTCAGTATGTCGCTCCTGACATGATGAGTGACAGTTACCTCTCAGTGAGTCTCCATCGGACACATCACACTGAATAAAGGTGCTGCTGCCATCTCCAAATTCAGCATCCAGCTGTTTCTTGCACTCTTCACCACAGGTCTGGTTCAGGTCAACCACAGCTACCTAAAGGACAGAAGAGCTTAACCTCAAGTTAAACCTCAAAAGGATTGTGCTGATGATATCTTTGTTGTCTAATTGAACGTTAAAATTGAACACACTGCAATAACTCAAAAAAATCTGCCAATGGAACTAGTATGAACTGATTTGATAAGATTCTTAAGATAAGAGCTTGTACCTCAAAGCAAGTCTTTTTGTCTGGCTGAAAATTTAGAAAAAAAGTCAAGATTGTCTTAAAATAAGTAAAGTCAGATGTTTTCATGAGAAATAAGATTAAGTAACTGGCTAAGATTTTCATTTTCGCTGTGCAGAGGCAACATTGTCAGTGTTTCATGCATCAGTTCCCCTAAACCTTTACAGTTGTTACCTTTTTCATCTCAACAGTCAATGTCTTATAACAATATTTTTAAACAGTGAATAAGATTAGGACGAAGAATCAGTGTCTCCAGGTGAAGCCAAAGCCGGTACTTCAAAACAGGTTGTGCAGCAAAGATAAGAGTCATGTCAAGAGCTGACTCTGTTCACGAAAACACAATATGTTTAATGGCGATGTTACAATAGTGTGAGTAACCGTCAAATTGGTGAAAAGAAGCATTGAGACAGATCTGGACTGACCTTAGCTGAGCTCTGTAGGAGGGACTGGACTACGGCTCTCCCAATGCCTTGAGCTCCCCCGGTCACCAGAGCCACCCTCCCATTTAGAGACATGGTCCTATACACTCGCTCTCAATCTGCCGGTGGCCTTGAATTTTTTTTTTTTTTTAGTTGTCCACCTACCTGAGGACTCACACTCCTATCTGATGCCTTCTCTCTCTTTTAAGACACTCAGAGGCTCGCTCACTATTCTGTGTGTTTCTACTCTTTTGGTTGGGTTGCACTTTGCCTCCTTCTTTCCCTCCTCCCTCTTCATTGGCTCCCTCTCTCCTTCTGCTTATCAGGACAAACAAATGGTCTCTGTGTGTGTGTGAGAGTGAGTAAGATAGCCTCGTCATATAGCCCAAGTAAACTTCTGGATAATAATTACAGGTTTATCCAACAGTTGTACCTGCTTTCATGCCTCTCACTTTGGTGTCTTCCACACATTCTAATTCCTAAAACACGAATTTGTGATTATTGACATGAAAGTAATGTTCACCACAAAACATTAAGATTCAGAAATATCCGACTAGTTTCTGAAGAACAGCACAACCATTTGGATCTATTATTAGCTGTCGCCATTTCCCATGGTTTTGAACTTTTTTCCAGAATATCCCCAAAAAGTACCTACCTCACCTATGCTTGAGTGCACTTTCTGGTGAAACGGGTGAGAAGGAGAATTGTTCTTTGAAAGCGTTGAGCTCACACAGGTAACAAAAGACTTTGTGGGGGCAGGATTTCACTGGCGTGTTTGGTAAACGTAGCATTACCGCACGTAACAATGGCTGGAGCAGCTGCAGTGTAAACATCTCCAACTCCAAGAAGAAGGTGACCAGATACTCTAGTTACTATAAATTTGAATAGGCGTTGATACATTTACATAGTGGATGTGGCAGTTATGACCTCGTTCAAGAAACCAACAGCTCCATTTTAACAAGAGCCGTCTTAAAAAGAAAGCTTATGGATAACAGAAACTAACTAGTTACTTATCCTATTTGATAGTTAATCCCATTTAAACTATGTCACACAATTGACCATACATACAGTAGTCACTTTGAAGCAATAATAAATTATTGCTGTCTCATGATGATCTCTTTATGTCCAATTGGTGATGTTGCATTCATAACATAATGAGATTCTCCTTGTTCTCCTGCTTGTACTGTTTAACTGTGTAGCTAAACATCCAATGAAAAATGCCTTTTATTAGTATTGCCAATGACTGCCAGGTGCTCCCCTTAAACACATCAGTTTCAGACCACACCGGTGTGGTTTCATAAAATGCTTATTAAATATGCATCTGTACTTCATAATTTGTATTGCTCCTGATTGAATTGTGATATAAATGGTTATCATCAGAAGGCAACAGTTTATTGACATGATCTTAAATTAATCAACCTCTTGCACACTGCCGTCACCTGTGATACTATCAATCACAGGAGTAATTTACATTTGAAAACTGTAGGTGGAGCCATGGAGCAATAATTTGAAGGTACAATCCATCATTCATTCATTTTTATTTGACTATTACCACAACCGATAAGTTTATAATGTGTACACATATGCTATGGTATGCGTTAATGTCAATTCTCATTATTGTGTATAACATAGAGAGGGCTGAAATTTCTTTCTCAAGGCCCACTGTGATAAAAAAATACAAAAACAAAACAAAGCAAACAAAATGGCCATGAGGGTCATTATTTTTGCATGGTTCCACCACCACAACTCTAACTCGTTCAAGGCAGGACTCCAAAGATCTATTGAAGGTATGTTGTTATTTATGGCACCAAAACAATAACAGTCTTGTAAATCACAATGTGAGGCCTCAGTGAACTTTTTTTGACCAGCTAATCTGACAGTTCTTCAATTGGATTCAGATCTGGGGAATTTGCAAGCCAAGTAATCACCTTGAACCTTTTGAGTTCTTTAAATTGTCTCAACCATTTTTGAAGAAAGGTGATCTTGAACAATATTTAGGGACATCTTAGGACCCAATGATCCATTTTCACATTTCATCCATTGGCTTGTATTCTCATTGAGTCCTGGTGCAACCAACTACATGATGTTGAAGTAAAACCCTTCAGAACCTTCTTCTATTGCTCCTCATGCCCATTCTACATCCCCACGTTCATATTATGACAGCAATCTGACATTTTGCAGACGCACACCTTGCTTGGATGACTACAGTACATCGAACAATCTATTTTTATCTGTGGCAATGTCAATGAATACAATTTATCATTCTGACCAGCCTCAATAAACGTAAGTTAAGGCTTTCTGAGAAGAGTACAGTGACACTGTGTGTTGTTGGATGTTTATGCGAAAGGGAGATAATCATTACAACGATGATGTGATGTGACAGTTTATTATAATCTTTGATCTTATAAAATCATAAGCTCTCTGATATGCATATCAAGGCCATTTGAAGAAAGTCTGTTTTTTTTCACCCGTTTTTTTTCAATAGAGTGCAATCCACAAATCCAAACAGCTATACGTTTGAACCACAATGCAAGAATTAATACAAAGACAAAATAACGCCAAAGTTCATTACTGAAATATAACCGAGAAACAATATATATACATATATATATATATATATATATATATATATATATATATATATACATATATATATATATACACACACACACACACGCGCACATACAGCGCAATAAGTAGAATTTCAATTGAATGAAAACTACAGTGGAAATCTAACAAGGAAAGTTCAATATTTTGGGACGGTTTATCATGTGAAACATCATGACACAAGTTGATGAAGAATTTAGTGCTGCTATTCTGGGTCAGAAAAAAACCCACCAGATTCTTTGCCGTTTCAATCTTCACACCTGTGAATACAGAATTGATTTTGATGTGTGTACAGAACCCAATTCCAATAAAGTTGGGTTTACAATTGGGTTAACAAAAGAAAAAGAAAACACCTGTTTGGAACATTCCACACGTGAACAGGTTAATTGGAAACAGGTGAGTGTCATGATTGGGTACAAAAGGAGCAGCCCCGAAAGGCTCTTTTGTTCACAGGCAACGATGGGGCAAGGTGCATCAGTTTTGTGAACAACTGCATGAGCAAATAGTCCAACAGTTTAAGAACAGCATTTCTCAACATACAATTGCAAGGAATTTAGGGATTTCATCATCTATGTTCCATAATATCATCAAAGGATTCAGAGATTGGAGAAATCTCTACACGTAAGCGGCAAGGCCGAAAACCAACACTGAATGCCCGTGACCTTCGATCCCTTAAGCGGCACTGCATTAAAAACTGACATCATTGATATTGCTATGTGGGCTCAGGAACGCTTGAGAAAACTATTGTCATCTAAAACAATTTGTTGTTACATCTACAAATGCAAGCTAAAACTCTACGATGGAAAGCAAAAACCATATACCAATAACATCCCGAAACGGTGCCAGCTGCTCTGGGCCCGAGCTATTCTGAGATGAACTGACGCAAGGTGGAAAAGTGTGCTGTGGTCTGACAAGTGCACATTTCAAATTGTTTTTGTAAATCATGGACGTGGTGTCCTCGAGCCAAAGAGGAAGAGGACCATCTGGATTGTTAATCCGCACAAAGTTCAACATCTGGGATGGTATGGGGGTGTGTTCGTGCCTATGGCATGGGTAAGCCACGCCACATTCTGTACGTGTTACAATAGTGAGGCTTTGTAGTAAAAGAGTGCAACTAGTAGAATGGCCTGTCAGCAGTCCAGACCTGTCTCCCATTGGAAATGTGTGGCGCATTATTAAGTGCAAAATACAACAACGGCGACCCCGGACTTTTGAGCAACTGAAGTTGTACATCAAGCAAGAATGGGAAAGAATTCCACCGAAAAAGCTTCAACAATTAGTGTCCTCAGTTCCTAAACGCTTATTGAGTTTCTTTTAACGTTCACCATCCAACCTGACAGAACTGGAGAGGATGTGCAAGGAGGAATGGCAGATGATCCCCAAATCCAGGTGTGAAAAACTTGTTGCATCATTCCCAAAAAGACTCATACGCTGTATTAGCTCAAAAGGGTGCTTCTACTAAATAAAGGGTCTGAATACTTATGGCTGTGTGATATTTAAGTTTTTTTTTTTTTTTTTTTAAATAAATCTGCAATAATTTCAACAATTCCGTTGTTTACCTGTTAATATGGGGTGCTGTGTGTACATTAATTTGGAAAAAAAATTTACTTAAATGATTTTACCAAATGACTGCAATATAAAAAAGAGTGACAATTTTAAGGAGGTCTGAATACTTTCCGTACCCACTGTATAGACACAGACAGTCATTCGCACTCACATTCACAACATCACTGAGTGAGAACTGAACCGCTGCTGCCTGCACTGAAGTCAGGTGAATGTGCCACTACACTATCAGTGACTCAAAAAGTAAGCAGCTGAGTCTAAACACGCTTTTTCATAGGAAAGATGAAATACAAAAATGTGTACTCGGGAGTCAAATTTGCATGCACGCAAATAACAGCTAACACATACATCCAGCATGTTTAGTTCTGCCTCACTTTGACACCACTGTGCTGCTTTCCACCAGGGGCACTTCCATAAAGTTTTTGGTGTGGTGGCCGAAGCCAATCGTCGGTGGAAATTTTCAGACGATGAAAAACAATCGTCAATAGGGTCGAACTTTGAGATGCATCATCTCATTTTCCAGGGAGTTCTTGTGAGTATCAATGTGTAATTTTGACTACCTTGTATAGTTTACAATCTAAACTGGAACAATTTGGGGCGACAGTTTCAGATTTGACCAACATTTTCCAGGGGAAAAAAATGATCTTAAAAGTCGCACAAAAACCTGGAGGACATGCGTGAAGACCTTCCTCTTGAAGTATAGTTCAATAACCACTTACAGTATTCTGATTTTTCCAGCATCAACAAGTGCTTTTAAGAAAAAAAGAATGTGAAAGACTATACAGTGACAGACAGCGTTAGCCACTGACTAATGAGCTGGAGGCGGCTCACAGTTCTGGGGACCAGGGTTCAAATCCCGGCCCCGCCTGTGTAGAGTTTGCATGTTCTCCCCAGGCCTTAAATAAAGTAAATGTAAGTGACGTAAACGTAAATGTAAATAAAGTAAATAAAGTGACGTATTGCAGGACACCATCGCCGGTCTGTTAGCCTGCAAGCCCGCGGGCTATAGCGGCTAGCACCGAGTCGTCACGGGGCACTTCAATGCCATGATGACATGCCATAAAGTGGGGGAGAACCGACTCATGCCAGAAAGCTCAAGTGCGTACTTGGTCTTAGTTTTAGCCACACGAAAAAAATCTGGACAATTAAAGTGGTGAGAAAAAGTTTAACGCTACAGTACATCTCATCAGTTCAGTACTAAATAGCTCTCGCTTTGCACATTTTCAGCACACACATCTTCAAACGTATTTAATGCATTAACAAACAAATCACTGAAATTACTTTACAGGGTCTTTAACTGAAGACTAAATTGTCCATAGCCGTGAATGTGAGCATGAATGGTTCTTTGTCTATGTGCCTTCATTGACTGCCGACCAGTCCAGGCTGTACCTGGTCCCTGCCTCTTGTTCATAGTCAGCTGAGATAGGATTCAGCTCACACGCGACTAACGAGGTTAAGCGCTATAGCAACTGTATGAATGTTTAATGTTTTTATATAATTTCATTTCTTTGCTGATTGGGGATGTTAATTCAGTAATCACAAGGTTCAACTGCTTTAAAATGAGTTTTGGTAAATTGCAATGACCATTTTGGTTTATAAGAAAAAAATGTTGTTAGGACTGCCATTTGCTTTTTAAAATGTGATAAAGCTGAGCGGTATGTCACCCAAGCATTGCTAAATTTCAGTTTTACTGACAGTGACGAGTTAGATGTAGCTTACCACTGCTACAGTGAAAAAAATGAAAGGCCGGCAAGAGGTTTCTACCTTTACACGTTAATAAAGTGACATGTAAGTTCTAATGAGTGGTGTACATCATGTGGCTGGTCTCACTGAGGGAATTCTTATCTTAAGTGATGTGTAAAATGTAGGCTACCACATAGATAACACATACAAAGAACACAGTTTGTTGATTTCAGCGAGGTGGATTCAGGGACTCAAGATCCACCATACTGAAATAATTTTGCACTCAAGATGGATTGACGGAAAACAAAACAAACACAGTCAGTCAGAATTAATTGTGTGCCGTGATTTGTATAGAAGAACGTGTCAGTTCTTATTCTTATCTTTCACTTCATTTTTCACATAAGTGCATTTTAGTTGTAATTAGCAAAAACTGGACATTGGTCAAACTGGACAAAGACATTCAGGCTACATTTACATGAAATGGTTCAAGTGACTCAATTCTGTTTCCCCCCGCCTCCAATGGGATCAGTCTGGATGTGGGTCATGGCAGTATGAACGTACGCACGCACACAAACACACAAACACAATAGGACATATTAAAACTGAATCAGGTCTGTCAATGTGATTGCAGTATAAGTAAACAGGTTGGATAAACAATGTCAATGTGAAGTGGATGCCATTGCAAATCTCCAATGCATAGCGTGTACTCACACATCTACCCAAACATCAACCAGAATCAACACGACAGCTGAGGTGCGTATGCCATTACATGAGAAAAGCAATGGTGGCCAGTTCAGTAATGCAGACGTTAACTGCCTTTACTACCTAAGTTAAGGTGAAAAGGCCTGTGCACGCCAAATTAATGCTCGGTAATGTCTAATATGACAGACCCCCCCCTCCCCCCGAAAGTCATATAGGCACTGAATTGGAAATCGGGATTAAAAGCGGCAATGAAAATCCAGCCTCAGATCTCAAACGCTGTCACTATCCCAGCAGCATCCAAACACAGTTTCCTAGTAAAAACACTGTGCTGTCTGAGTCATGCTGAATTGTCTTCAACCCGACCAAATCATGATAATTTAGCATCTGTGTATGCTTGTACATCTATGTTTGTGGCCACTGTTTGGAGTTTTCTGTCTATTGAAACTTTGGAGCAATGTGACGTCGTGGATTGCAGTTCTTATTAAAGAGGGAGTTAAGGTAATGTGATGTAAAGGAAGAAAGCATTTCCTCACATGAGCTACAGTACTAGTGTGTTTGCATTTATGTGTGCATACTTGATTAACACACTGTCTTTCTTTCTCTATGGCGAATGGAAATCTTCATGGCGAAGTATTTTATAAAGAACCCAGTAGAATATGTTGAAAAACAGGAAGGCCAGGGGAAAACCGGCCCTCGATACCGTGTCAATCTTTTTGGCTCGGTCGATAAATAACTTTCTCATTTCCTCCGTGCTTTTCCGTCCTCCTGAAGGGACTCCCGGGGGATTCAGGGCAGTGTTTGCTGGGGCTCCTTGAGTGTTCAGTACAGTGACAGTATTGTTAGTGGTGGCCTTGGAGTCCTTGGTGTTGCTGGGAGTGGAGGTTACAGCAGCTGTAGAGGTCAGTCTGGTCTCATGTACTTCCCGTTCCTGTTGGACAGAGGAGAGCAGCAGGCATCTCATTGTATTACCTTCATTTATTGCACGCGCTTCTAATTTACCAAGATATTGGACGAGCTCAATATACTGTTTTGTTAAATAAATAATATAATGTTGAAAAATTATTTTAAAAAAAAAAGGATAATGCATTGGAACCTCCAAAGTCTAACACAACCTTTTGTGTGACGCTGGTGAACTTCCAAATTGTTGTCATTTCAAAGTAAGTTTCCTATAGGAAATCAATTATAAATAGTAAATTAAGTTGTTCCACTGTTTTCACCAAAGTTAAGGTTTACAATTTATTCCATTATTCCCCCCCTTATTGTTAACAGCAACTTTTCAAATTTGAATGACAATTAAAAATGTTAACATGTTACATAAAACATTGATTGTACAATTAATAAAGGTATAATGACAAAAGCTTCACCCCCCCGAAAGGATAAATTACATTTACCATTTCTTTTCTTAATCCCAATAAATCAAAGGTTGACAAACTTCCCACAACAGATTGTGTTCCACCTTAGCGAATTAACTGTGTATTAAAGATGACTTGAATTCTTGATCAGGACACATGCTTGTCCTATACGGTATAATATGTAGACCATAGAGTCCAACATGTTTTGTTTAATACCACAATGTACAGAACCACTAAAAAGAAATTTTTTCCATGTCCCATTAGGGGCTCCGTAACAATGTCAGCTGTTTTTAAAAAACAGTTGAAAATGTTATGGTAGTGTAACTATTTCAATTACTTTTTTCATAGAACATATCTAATTACATTTGATTACAGATTGATTACTTTTCTTAATTTTGAATGAATGCATCAACAGGATGCGTGAATGTTTCCTATAAAAAAGTGGATTAAAATCATGGATCAATATTTTGGAATTAACCACATATTTGTTTTTTAAACAAATAATAAACATGATGAAAGGTAAATATCAAATAAAAATGTGTTTGTTGCATTACACATGCAGTATATTTATACACATATACGTATATATGTGTACAGCATGTGGAAAACATGAAACCATGTTGACCGAATGACAAATGTTTACAGTTTAGACGATAACGCTTCATATGACAAACAAGATAAGTGATTGTTCAATAAAAAAGACAAAAATTATAAAGATGAAACTGTTCAAAAGTCCATTCATCTCTCCATTTTCCGTACCGCTTATTCCTCACTAGGGCCACGGGCATGCTGCAGCCTATCCCAGCTATCTTTGGGCGAGAGGCGGGGTACACCCTGAACTGGTCGCCAGCCAATTGCAGGGCACATATAAACAAACAACAATTCACACTCACATTCACAGCAACAGGCAATTTGGAGCCTTCAATTAACCTACCATGCATGTTTTTGGGATGTGGGAAGAAACTCGGAGAAAACCCACACAGGCTCGGTGTGTACATACAAAATCCAAATAGGCGATGTTCAAAAGTCAATGTTATTTAATGTTTTCAAAAGTGTAACTATGAGTTTAACCTTTCCAAAATGTCAGAAAAGCTAAGATTGCACCACAAGGTCATATTTGGGAAAAATATGTTATGTTTGAGACTGTGGCAGAATGGTACATGACCACAGAGAGAAAATCACAAGCTCGGTTTTAGAAGGAGGACGTGATATGGGAAAAAAATAATAACAATAATCCAAGCTTTTTCAGCTATTTTTCAAGTGTAACGAAAATTGTAATCATGGAAATTTCCAAAAGCAACTGCAATTTAATGAGACATTTTCTCCCGGTAATGTAATTGATTACAATAACATTTTGTAATTCATCTATCCATCCATTTTCTGTACCACTTATCCTCACTTCGGACAAGAGGCGGGGTATACCCTGAACTGGTCGCCAGCCAATCGCAGTGCACATAGAAACAAACAACCATTCGCACTCACATTCACACCTACGGGCAATTTAGAGTCTTCAGTTAACCTATCATGCATGTTTTTGGGATGTGGGAGGAAATCGGTGTACCCGGAGAAAACCCACACAGGCACGGGGAGAACATGCAAACTCCACACAAGTGGGGCCGGGATTTGAAGCCCGGTCTTCAGAACTGTGAAGCAGATGTGCTAACCAGTCACCCACCGTGCCGCCTGTGATTCATCTCGTTAAATGTAATTAGTTACTCCCCAACACTGGTGGTCATTGTTTATGGTGGGGTTGATTTACTAAGGGTTTGCATGTGCTAAAACGGATGCAAACTTGAAAGTTCATGCAAAACAGATGTGGAAGCTGATCTACTAACTGGACACATCCAGGATTGTATCAGCCACATGAGCAATATTACTGTGCAGCTCATTTTGCAGGTTCTCGGAGGAGTATCTTCTAATAGATAAATTTAGCATGCACAATGTGATTTATCAATCCTGAGATGAATTGTGATGGGTGACTTTGTGTCTTTAAATACCGCGTCCGATAGGCAGGTACAAACACAAACACAGCGGTGGAGTCATCCCATTTCATCGACAAAACTCCTTTCAACTCTGTATTTCCTTGCAGCCAGGTCATTTCAGCGGAGTGTGACCATTGCTACTGTCCTCTGCAGAGCAGTTTTTCGGGTGTGCTTTCCCAGTTTTAAATGCAATTTTACACAGGACGGCCAGATACATCGAATGGACTTGGGATGAGTTACAGCACCGTGAAAAAGCCCCCATCTCAAATATATTTTTGCATAGTTTCTCCACTTTAATCTTTAAGATCATCAAACAAATATAAATATCAGACGTACCGAATAAAACGTACAATGCAGTTTTTAAACGGGGATTTTATTTATTCATGAAAAAAAGAGTATTCAAAGCTACCTGGACTACTTGTGTGAAAAAGTAATGGTCCTCCTTGTTAAGTCATGAATTATTATTATTAAAATTATCATTTGATATAAACCTGTCCTGTTCAGCTGCATGGTCTTGCATAGTGGTGGATCTGTATGACTTTGTGTTGGAACAGTTTTGCCGTGCATATATATATATATATATATATATATTATTGTTTTGTGGGTTTTTTCCTGGACTAAAACTCCTAGTGGCGGCATGGCGGCCGACTGGTTAGAGCGTCAGCCTCACAGTTCTGAGGACCCGGGTTCAATCCCCGGCCCCGCTTGTGTGGAGTTTGCGTGTTCTCCCCGTGCCTGCGTGGGTTTTCTCCGGGCACTCCGGTTTCCTCCCACATCCCAAAAACATGCATTAATTGGAGACTCTAAATTGCCCGTAGGTGTGAATGTGAGTGCGAATGGTTGTTTGTTTGTATGTGCCCTGCGATTGGCTGGCAACCAGTTCAGGGTGTACCCCGCCTCCTGCCCGATGGGTCACACACCTGGGGAGGACATGCAATAACTAACCAAGAAGAAGAAGAAGATAAGAGAGGACAGAAAAGGTCAGGACAGGATGTGGGAAAATGAGCAAGGCAGTGCTATTGAGGAGTGATGGGTGGGATTTGTTTTTTGTGTCTAAACACCTGTAAGAACCTGTGAGTTGATATGTTAGTATAGTCTGTGCTGTTGTTAGTGATCCCAGCACAAGTAATTAAAGCCTGTAGTGTGTCTATCGAACTTATTAGTGAACGAACACCATATCACATGCATGTTAGTCAACTGGTGTACGGAGATGGCACATTGAGGAAGGGTGAGCCCCCACCCTCCCACATGGGGGGCCGAGTCAGCGAGCCCGTCCAGCAGGGGACCCAACCAGGGGGACGCCACCGACCCCCCAGGACCTAGGGAGGTCCCGAGCCCGACCGAAGTACCCCGACCAGTCCCAAACGGAGGGACACGGGCACCGGACCACCGCCCCCCCCCCCCCAAACCCCCAACCAGCAAGCCCCCCCTCCCCTCCCACCTCCACCGCCCCCGGAGAGCATGGGGGCCCCACCCACCAACAGGGCTCAACGCATGAGCCAGCAGCCACCCAAAAACGGTCATAGCCCACCAAAGCGAGCCCATGTTAAGGGCCCGTCGTGAGCAAGGATGGGCGAGGGCGCCAAGAGAGGGGAGAGGAAGGCAGGGCCCAAAGGGGAGGGGGGCAAACCCCCACTCCTACGCGGCCTGACAACTGTAGGGGGGTTACAGGCCTCAGGAGTCAAGCCAACAGAAATGTCAAAATCCACCACCGAGCCTATTACTATTATAAAGTCCCCGACTGGGAACCATTATCCCTGTCCCGTGATTGTGTGTGGTGGGGTGTAGTGCATTAAAATTGGAGAAACTGGAGGGGGTGAGGCGAGACAGTCACATGCCAATATTGACCCACAACCATCAACCCCACCCAGGCCAACCAGCACCCCCAGGATGTGTGAATGTATGTAGTGCATTAAAAATCCGCGGGAGAAAGGCATGGTTGACCAGAGAGTAGGCCAGAGTGCCGGGACACCTGGCCGAGTATCCTCCCCAGCCCACCCTTGCCCTCCCCCACAGACGGGTGTATCATGCATTAAAACTGGAGGACCGGCAGAGCACTGAAGGGAGTGTGGGGGTGCGGGTGGGGGATTCGGGGGGCGACCAGACGGGAAACCAGCACAGATGTGCCAGCACCCGGCCCGGTGCCCGCCCCACCATACCTGGTGCCAGTCCCCCAGGGGACCCTGAATAAGATATGAGTGTGCCCAATGTGCGGAGTACGTCCAGTGCGAGTACTAGAAATGTGCAGTGTGTGTGAAGTAAGAGGCTAGACTCCTGCGGGTCCGGCCTGGCCTGATCAGCCGGCACCCCACACACCCTACAGCTAATTCCGACCCCCACCCAAACCAACCATAGCCCAGTGACCAGAACAGGGCCAGAAGGTGGGAGGCGCTGACACCAACCATGAGCCCCACGTCAGTCGGGGACCCGACACAGCCCGAGGGAGAGAAGGCCGATGACCACGGCGTCACGCTCTGGGGAGAGGGAAGAGGAGGGCACAGGCCTGGGACGCAGCAGCACGGCTCCCAAGCCCCACCCGGAGACCAGGACAAGACCCCTGGAGTAGGGCCAAGGCCACCACCCCGGCACCCGGGGACGGAGAGCAGCCCCAGGATCGGCATCCGCCAGAAGGGCATGACGGACAAAACCATACCCAAGAGGAGGAGGGGGAAAAAGGTCCAGCATCCCCAGAGGCCGACCTCGCAGATCCAGAGGGATAGGGATTAAAATGCATGCAAGTGACCCTATGGCGTGCACAGGGGTCTAAAATGACAAGAAATGATTTGGTCACATTACATTGGATTTACATTACACATGACATTACATTACTGTATGACATTCTTTCCCAGGCAAACAGAATCAACCTTCAAGGTTCACCATTTTAATATAAATATGAACAACTTTTCTTAGTCAGCCATATTTTCGAGTGTTATTTACTCTATGGCAAGCTCTTGCCATTGGTTAATGTTTATAGCTTGTTTATTTTTCCAGTTTATTGTTTTTTTTAGTATTGGTTGAGCCTGTTTATTTGGAAAAATCTATCAGAATCAGAATCAGAATCATCTTTATTTGCCAAGTATGTCCAAAACACACAAAGAATTTGTCTCCGGTAGTTGGAGCCGCTCTAGTACAACAGACAGTCAATTTACAGAACACTTTGGAGACAAAGACATTGACAAAAAACAATTGTGCAAAAAGATGCAGAGTCCTCTAGCACTTAGAGCAGTTCGAATGACTAATATTGCAATACACCGGTGCAATGACCATTGTGCAAGGGGGGCTGAGACTTCAAGGAGTGTATGCGGTTTAAAGTGACGAGTAGTGCGATAATCTGGGACAATGTTGGTTGTGCAAATGTTACAGATACTCCTCAAACAGTGTGCAATGGAGCAGATGCTACTCTGGCAAGAGTGGCCAGTATATGAAAATAGTGCAGCATGGCGAGACAACTACAGTGAGTGCACGAGTAATACATAATTGACCCCACAGAAATGTGACAACAAAGTCAAAAAATTGCCAGCATGTTGTAATGGAATTGTAGGTCAGGTGTTTAAGAAGTTGATCGCAAGAGGGAAGAAGCTGTTGGAATGTCTACTAGTTCTAGTTTGCATCGATCGGTAGCGCCTACCTGAGGGAAGGAGCTGGAAGAGCTGGTGACCTGGGTGCGGAGGGTCCGAGAGGATTTTGCACGCCCTTGTCTTAGTTCTGGCAGCGTGCAAATCCTCAATGGTGGGTAGGGGGGTACCGACAATCCTTTCAGCAGTTTTGATTGTCCGTTCCAGTCGGAGTTTGTCCTTTTTTGTAGCAGCACTGAACCAGACTGTGATGGAAGAACACAGGACTGATTCGATGACCGCTGTGTAGAACTGTCTCAGCAGCTCCGGTGGCAGGCCGTGCTTTCTCAGAAGCCGCAGGAAGTACATCCTCTGCTGGGCCTTTTTGAGGACGGAGTTGATGTTAGTCGCCCACTTCAGGTCGTGAGAGATTGTAATTCCCAGGAACTTGAAGGTCTCGACGGTTGACACAGCTCCTTCGCAGCTGTGGCGAAGGATGCCTCCTGAAGTCCACGATCATCTCTACAGTCTTGAGCGTGTTCAGCTCCAGGTTGTGTCGGCCGCACCACAGCTCCAGCCGCTCCACTTCCTGTCGATATGCAGACTCGTCACCGTCCTTGATGAGGCCGATGACAGTGGTGTCATCTGCAAACTTCAGGAGTTTGACAGCCGGGTGCGTTGAGGTGCAGTCGTTCGTGTAGAGAGAGAAGAGCAGCGGAGAGAGGACACAACCTTGGGGCGCCCCAGTGCTGATGCTGCGTGTGGATGAGATGGTCTCCCCCAGCCTCACCTGCTGTGTCCTGCCCGTCAGAAAGCTGTAAATCCACTGGCAGATGGCAGGTGAGACGCTGAGCTGGAGAAGCTTGGATGAAAGGAGTTCAGGGATGATAGTGTTGAACGCTGAGCTGAAGTCCACGAACAGGATCCTCGCGTAGGTCCCTGCACTGTCGAGGTGTTCTAGGATGAAGTGCATTCCCATGTTGACTGCATCATCCGCAGACCTGTTCGCTTGGTAGGCAAACTGCAGGGGGTCCAGCAGGGGACCTGTGACACTCTTGAGGTGGTCCAGCACGAGACGTTCAAAGGACTTCATGACCACAGATGTCAAAGCGATAGGCCTGTAGTCATTCAGACCAGAGATTGCAGGTTTCTTGGGGACTGGAATGATGGTGGAGCGTTTGAAACAGGATGGAACTTCGCACAGTTCCAGAGATCTATTGAAGATCTGAGTGAAGATTGGAGCGAGCTGGTCCGCGCAGACTTTGAGGCAGGATGGGGACACATGGTCCGGGCCTGCCGCTTTGTTAATCTTTTGTTGTTTGAAGATGCGTCTCACATCCTGTTCATGAATGGTTAACGCAGAAGTCAGAGGTGTGATTGTGGTCGCGGGTGCGGCCGGGTGAGTGTGTGGTGTGAAACTGTCCTTTTCAAATCTGCAGTAGAAGGTATTCAAGTCATTGGCTAGTGTGCTATTGTTCTCAGCTTGGGGGGATCGTCGCTTGTAATTAGTCAGCGATTGGAATGCATGCCAGACTGATTTAGAGTCCTTTGCGCTAAACTGTTTTTCCAACTTTGCTGCATAGTTTCTTTTTGCAATGTTAATTTCTTTAGTAAGCTGGTTTCTAGCTCGATTATACAGGGCCCTGTCCCCGCTCTGATATGTGTCCTCCTTAGCTCGGCGAAGCTGCTTAAGTTTAGCAGTGAACCACGGCTTGTTGTTGTTGAATGTGCGAAAAGATATTGTTGGTACACAAACCTCTTCACAGAAACTGATATAGGATGTGACAGTGTCCGTATATTCATCCAGGCTGCCAGCTGAATTTTCAAAGACACTCCAATCTGTGCAGTCTAAACAGTTTTGAAGTTCCATCTTGGCTTCATTTGTCCACTTTTTCACTGTTTTCACTGTAGGCTTCGCGCATTTAAGTTCTTGCCTGTACGTCGGTATTAAGTGAATTAAGCAGTGATCAGACGAGCCCAGGGCTGCACGAGGAATAGCGCGGTATGCGTTTTTTACCGTAGTTTAGTAGTGGTCTAAAGTATTATTTTCCCTGGTAGGACAGTCGATGTGCTGCTTGTATTTAGGGAGTTCGTGGTCGAGTTTAGGTTTGTTAAAGTCCCCGAGAATAATGAGGGGTGAGTCCGGGTGTTTTTTTTCAATTTCGTTGACTTGTTCGGCGAGCGTTAGCAGTGCGGCGTTCGTGTTAGCTTGAGGCGGGATGTACGCGCCAGCCAGTACGAATGATGCGAACTCATGTGGCCCTTCCTTTTTCTGAATCAAAAAAGAGAAGACCAGTTAACGTTGTCAAAAGCTTTTTCGGCATCGAGTGACAAGACAATCGTTTTTAGATTATTACGCTGAGACATATTTATTAGGTTCATCAGTCGCCTGACATTGTTGGTGGAACTCCATCCTTTAATGAATCCTGTTTGGTCAAAATGTATTAACAACGGGAGAATGTTTTCTAATCTGTTGGCTAAAGCCTTAGATATGATTTTGATACCCGTATTAATTCGTGACAGCGGTCGGTAATTAGCTGGATGAGTGGGGTCTTTCCCTGGTTTCAGTAGTAGTTTTATTGCGGCTGCATTCATATGGCTCCTAAATAGGCCTTTATCTTTTAGCCCTATCAGCATTCTGAAAAATAGTGGTTCTAGTATAAACCAGAAATGAGGAAAATCCATCATTGCTTAAAGCTCTACCTGTTGCCATAGTGTTTAAAGCCTTATGTAACTCTGCGAGGGTTAATAGGGCATATAAAAACTTCACTTTCCGAAGTTAATTGAGGGATGTTTAGTTTATTGAAAAAAGTTTCAATGTCATGTTTATTCTGCTTATTATGAGATGAATATCAGCTACTGTAGTAGTTGTAAAATATATCATTAATATCCTGTGGTGATTGAGTAAATTTGCCATCTGAATCTTAGACAGATGCAATTTGTGTTTTTTCTTTGTTCCGTTGAAGTTGGTTTGCGAGAAATTTTCCTGATTTATTATTGTGCTCAAAATTATATATCTTAGCTGTTGGAGTAGGAACTCCGTTCTTTTTGATAATATGCAATCAAGTTGTTGTTTAGCATTATAAAGTATATTCTTAAATAGGTGTGTAAATCAGTTCATTGCATGAGTTGTTTAATTTTTATCTCCAATTTTCTTTCTAATTTTTGTTCTTGTGTTTTCTTGTAGGAAGAGTATGAAATGATTTTGCCTCTAATTACAGCGTTCCCTGTTTCCCAAAGTAAGAATTGGGATATAGTTGTGAAATCATTTATATCTAGAAAATCTTCCCATTCCTTCCTTACAAATATATCGAACTCTGGATCTTTCAGTAGAGAAGTAATAAAGCGGCAGGTTAGAGAAGGTATCATTTTTGATTCAAGTTTGAGGCAGAGAGAAATTGGAGCATGATCGCTAATTATTACTGGATGTATTTTAGATGTGCTGTTTTGAGCAATTGATTTATTTGTGAGAATGTAATCAATTCTAGAGAAGAAGCGGTTAACTGAAGAAAAGAAAGTGTATTCCTTTTTGATAGATTTTTTATTCTCCATATGCCTAATATAATTTATCTAATATACGGGAAGACTGTGATTGTTGGGAATTTTTTTAATTTGAGCAGCCTATGGTTGTATTAAGTACTATAGTAAAGTCACCACCTATAATAATTGTTGAAATAGCTGACAAATGGGTCAGATTTGAAAAAAAGTGTGTGAATAAAACTTGGATCATCAATATTAGGGGTGTATTCTGTATTCTGTTTTTATTTATGTTTAACACAACGTCCCAACTTCATTGGAGTTGCGGTTGTACATATGCGTACGGTGGGAGCAGGGAGGTGGGGGTGATCATTTGGTAAGTTCCCCCACTTACCTGTGGGGGGTGCCATAAAGAAAGGAAAAAGAAATACCCAAGAGAAAAATAAGTAAAAAGAAAACAAGGTAAATGACCCATGTCAGTGAGTGGAGGGTGCAATACGACGTGCGCAATTCCCTTTTTTCTCCCTAAACAAATTACTACACATTTCTTCGACACTACAGACCCTTTCCAAAAAAAGAAGATCATGGAAAAGTTTATTTCCATAATTCCATTCAAAAAGTTTTCATATAGTATCGATTCAGGGCCCACAATTTAAACAATTCCAAGTATTTATTTGTTTATTTTTACATCATTTGGGCTTCCAGCTCATAAAACACACGGAATCAGGAATTCGAAAAATTAGAATACTGTGAAGAAATCAGCCCAAATTTTGCAAGCCATAAATGTATTAAACTGAGTGTCATACACTAATCATCTACTAAACTAAAAGCACCTACACAGGTTCCCGCAGGTGTCATTAAATTGCTTCAGTTTGGTTCAATTGTCTCAGTTGGGTTCAATATGGGGAAGACTGCAGACTTTACAACTGGCCAGAAGACCATCATTGATACCCTCCAAAGGATGGGTAAGCCACAAAGGTTAATAGCTAAGGAGGCTGGCTGTTCACAGAGTGCTGTGTCCAAGAATATCAATGGAAAGTCTAGTGGAAGGACAAAATGTGGCAGGAGAAGATGCACCAGCAAAAGAGATGACCGTGAGCTTCAGCGGATTATCAAACAGAGAAGATTCAAGAATCTAGCAGAGATCCAGAAAGAGTGGAATGAGGCGGGAGTCACAGCTTCAAAAACCACCACATTCAGACGCATCTGGGAGATGGACTACAACTGTTGAGTCCCTCGGGTCAAGCCACTTTTGAGTCTGAGCCAACGCAGGAAGCGTCTCAACTGGGCCAAGGAGAAGAAGAACGGGACTGTTCGCCAGAGGTCCAAAGTCTTCTTTTCCGATGAAAGAAAAGTGTGCCTTTCATTCGGGAATCCAGATCCAAGGGTTTGGAGGAAGACGGGTGAAGACCAGAACCCAAGCTGCTTGAGGTCCAGTGTGAAATATCCACAGTCAGTCATGATTTGGGGTGCAATGTCCAGTAAAGGTGTTGGCAAACTCAGCTTTCTTAAATCAAAGGTCACCACAACAGTCTACCAGAATATTTTAGAGAACTTCACGATTTCTTCTGTTGAGGATCTGTATCGATATGCAGATTTCATCTTCCAACAGGACCTGGCGCCTGCCCATACCGCCAGAAGCACCAAAACCTGGTTTGGGGCCCATGCCATCACAGCGCTTGACTGGCCGGATCTAAACCCCATTGAGAATCTATGCGGTATTATCAAGAGGAAAATGAGGGGCACCTGACCCAAAAACAAAGAACTGACAGCAAGCATCAAGGAAATCTGGGCTTCCATAACTCCCAGGCAATGCCATAGGCTGATTGCCTCAATGCCATGGCGCATCGAGGCAGTGATTAAAGCAAAGGGATTCCCAACCAAGTATTGAAGATTAAGTATCGTTTTGAAAGTACCATATTTTGATTGATTTAATGTGACCCTAATTTATTTCTTTTTTGTTCTACAAAAACTGAGAATGATTTCTTCACAGTATCCTAATTTTATGAATTCCTGATTTCATGGGTTTTATTATCTGGAAGCCAGATTATGTAAAAATAAACAAATAAATTATTGAAATAGTTTACATTGTGGGCCCTGAATCTATAATTTATGAAAATTTAACTTTTTTAATGGAATTATGAAAATAAATAACATTTTCCATGATATTCAAATTTTTTAGAAAGGGTCTGTTTATACCAAATATTAGAGCATACTTGAAATAAATACTCATCTATTAGAAGAGCCAAGGGGTGACTTTGGAATCACGGAACAGTTGACCGTCTATGTATAGTTTGTCCTCAACTTGTGAAGCGCATTTTCTTTGTTGCCGGCAATTCTTAATTCGAGGATACATGAGTTTGGGTCACTCTATTTTGCGTGGAAACTGGTCATTCATCCCAAATTGTGTACCCTTCAGCTCCCGTCTTTTTGACTTTACAAAGACTTTCTGGTCGAAATGTTCAAATTTGGCGATGATTGGACAGGGATGACTCCCTCCTCACGGTCCTCCTAGCCTGTGTACTCGGTGAAAAGTGATATTAGCGAGTGTCTCCTTCGGGATTGTCAGCGCTGTCGACATGAAGTTTTTTACTTGAGCCTCTGGATTATCAGGTGTACTCTCGGAAATGAGGTTATTCCGCAAGCTTTTGACTGTAAATCCAGCATTGTTCCTTTGATTTGTTTTGTTTTCTTTCTTGAGAACTTCTACCTCTGTTGCCATCGCTTTCATGGCTGACTGAAGTTCAGCAATGTCTTCTTTTAGCTCTCTGACTTGTTGGTGCGTGAACTCCAAGCGGGTTTTGAGCTCCTTAATCTCCTGGTGTAATAGATCGAGAAGTGATAGCTTCTTGTCTATGGAGGAGAGGACTTGAATATGGGCATCGGGAGAGCAAAGTTGTAAATCTTAAGTGCTCGTAGACGGGTTAAGGGCTCTTTATACTCCCGCGGTCGCGCGGCCAACAGCGCCCGCATTGCATCACGTGACCGACGAATTGGCCCGCGCGGCACCGCTGCGTCGCTTAACACGCACACGGCAAAAATTGTTGCTGCGCGTTGAATGCCGCGGAGATCATCTCTCGTGATTGGTCTGTTTTAGTCACATGCTGTGATGATCTATTCAGCGTTCCTCCCGGTTCCACATAGCACCTACGCCGTCCATGCGAGTACAAAGAAGCCTTTAGCCTTTCGTCTTTTCAGCGGATTGCTGCAGTCGTTATGGTGGGCTCTGCTGGCTTGCATGATGAAGCGATCGAAAAATCCGTCGATGAAATCTCCCAAGTGGTTTCACAATGGTATCTTGGCGTCAGCATGGATTGCAAAAAAGTAATCAATAATAATCAGCCCCATAATAAGAGAAAAACAAAAAAAGGATGAGGAGGAAATTAAGTCGCGGGGTTGCTAATCTGATTTTGCATCGTAGCCGGCAAAATCTCGTATGGGAAATCTCGCAGTCTCTTGCGGTGTCAGAGCATGTCGCACGTCACAGCCTCCTGAATTAAATGTGGCGAATCATATTTTTTGGTTCATTCGCATTGACCACACCCAATGTTCGACCATTTGCTCATGACCTCAACCTGAAGTACACTTGGGTTCTACAGCAGGATAACAATCCAAAACACACTAGCAAGCCACCTTCTGAATGGCTTAAAAAAATAAAATGAATATTGCGGTGTGGCCTCGTCAAAGTCTGGACCTGATTGAAATGCTGTGACATGACCTTAAAAACGCCATTCATGCTGGAAAATCCTCCAGCGGGAAGAGTTGGCCAAAATATCTCCACAGAGATGTAAAATACTCATTGCCAGTTATCGAAAATGCTTGACTTCAGTTGTTGCTACTCAGGGTGGCCAAACCTGTTATTAGGTTTATGGGGAAATTACTTTTTCCACACAGGGCCAAGTAACTTTGAATTCTTATTTTTCCTTAATAAATAAAATCATTTTAAAACTGCATTTTATGTTTAATGGGGTTACCTGGTTTCATATTTAAATTTGGTTTGATGATCTTAAATATTAAAGTGGGGGAAACTATGTAAAAAATAAGAATTTGAGAAGAGGGCTAATACTTTTTACTTTTTACTTTTAAATCAAACAAAACATGGCTTTTATTCAGTTGCTTCCCCAAATTTCCTTTCTGTAACTCAGTGATATGATTGTTTGCCCCTTCCACTAACATTTACAATTCCATCACTTCAAACTTCATTTTGTTCTTATGGTGCTTTCCCAAACTTTTCTGGTAAAAAAAATCAGAGCTACCTAAAGTGCAAAACCCTCTTAAATACGGCAGACTTTACACCTGCTGCCAAAAGCGTGCGCAATCTGTTATAGTGAGTGAACACGCAATTTCCTCCCCGCTATTTTGGATGTAAATCAAACATAGCAATCTTAGTAGATCACATGCAACACGCCCACCATCAGTGCGAGCAATCTGGTAGCGTGGACACGCAATTTAGCACACGCTATTTGGGATCTGAGTTAATCTGGCCATATGTGTTTGGATTTGACTGTGTCTGGTATTTGCTCACAATACAAGCAATTATGTACTGTATTTAAAACATGACAAAAAAGGTTGGTGCAATGTTTACAATATTTTGAATATATTGCAGAATATTGTCTTAACATTTTTCTCTTACTGACATTCTCCTCATAACCATGTCCACATCTCCTCTTGACCATCTTATTTACTCGCAGGAAGGCTGCTGAAGGCACACAATACACTGGTTGCATTATGCTACATGCACATGCAGGTACATGCTGACACACCATGTATTGTGCCATTCATTACCCTGTAGTTGGTGCTGTAGATGTTGTTCATAGATCCATAGAGAGGGTCTGATGCCTTGAGGCCGTTGTCAATGTTAACACGATGGAGGGATTCGGCTAGCTCATCTGCATCAACTGCACCTCCACTGTTCTACCAGTCGACAGCATGCACACCAGTAATCAACAGAGAGAAACCAAAAGGGGAAAATAAAAAACATCCAATACCAAGTATGGGATATACTCATTCATTCAGTCAATGTACTCTACATTATCGTTACATTTTAAGTCACTAAGTTTCTTTGTGACATTTTATTGGTGTGGATCTAATTCTAAACTACCTGCTACAGTTTTAGTAAAATTGACAATAGACATACAGTATACTTGCAACTACAGATATGTTAAATCTACATTATTACATTTTACATACTTGATATTTTTCGCCCTTATTCATCATGCATTATTTGTAATATTTATCTATACATGGTAAAGCATTCCATATAACACTAGGGTTCTCATTTACAATATGTTTTATATGTTAGTTTTAAGCTACATTTTGAAAAAGAAATGCTACACAGAAGCCTAAAGGAGAAAACTGCTTGACAAATATAATTTCCTCGCCAATAATTTGCGGTCTGATTTACAACTCAGCTTTGTTTTGTTCAGCAGAGAGAAGTGGTATACAGTGAACCCTCGTTTATCGCGGGAGTTAGGTTCAAGGACTGAAATGGAAATTGAAAATTGAACCAAAGTTTAACACAAAGAAACACAAAAGATCACAAACACAGCACAGTGTAAAATACAACCACGCGATGTGAAGGCTTGATGCTAAAAGAAAGACGAGACTCCGAGATGGGACAAGGAGAGATGCTGGGCAACAGTCAAAGTGCCAATCACAGCTCCGATTAGAAAATGTGATGCTGCGATTGGTCCTCTTCTTCCCATGGACCAATAGCAGCCTGTGTACAATGCGCTATGTCACCAAGATGTGATGCTTTGTGTTATGCAAGACGCTTTCCATTTTTACACGATGAAATACTATTTATTATTAATATATTAAAGAATTTAAGGGGCAATTTTGGGTGTACACTTATCTCGATTTTTTCGAGATTTTTCCAGAACATTCGTGAAATAATGTCCATATCTATATAACTTAAAAACCCTGCGAAGTCGTGAATCTGCGATAGTCGAACCGCGAAGTAGCGAGGGTTCACTGTAATCTAAAATGGAACAAATATATGTTCCACCATTTTTCCATAACATTGAACAGAAGTAAAAACTATTTCTGCATTAAATATTAAATAACTGCTGCATGTTGACTGAATGCTGAGTTGATTCTCTCTGTACACAAAAATTAAGGCATGTGCACATATAGCCACAAGTTGGTGCTCAAGCACCTGTCCTTTTGACCTTGAAAAAAAGTGCCCTTTTTGCTTCAGCCACTATTTTATAAATTAATCAATATATTTTTTAAATTACCCTCTATGTCCTCAATTTTACCCAAAGTGTTTTGAAATCGAACAGGAATTTATTTGAGTCCTTGACAGAATTGTACATATACTCATTATACTTGTACATATACTAATTTGAACAGGGGTGTTTTGACTTTTTATATCCAATCAAGCCTCTTTTCCTACCTCCTTTGTTAATAGTTGTATTATTGACTGTGTTGATTGTGTTAACAGAAATAAATACATGTTAAATACATCCTACTGTATTTAAGTATGAATAATTTTGGCGATGGGTGCCTTTTTTTTTGTTATTTTTTTTTTTAGCTTGAGCACCTGCCTCCAAAAATGTCTGTGCACATGCCTGTAAAAAATCATGCACCAACATCAGGCTCATCCTGTTTAGATGACTTGTCAAAAAACAACAACGCAACTAGTGTGATGCAGCCATGCAGAGCCATGCACTAACACAGAATGAGGTGGGAAACTTAATCGTGCTCAGTCATCATTTCATGTTACTGCAAGCATACTGCAATACTAGCATGCCACCACAGGGAGGTAGCCTCGAATCGGATGTCTTTAAGATGACAAAGATAACTTGACTATCCTATTTTATTGTATGTTTGTTGAAAATACACACATAGAGAAGCATTTCCCCCCCTCACCCCCGAGTATCTTTCCATACCTTGCTCTTCTTGGGATTTCGCTTGAATCGTAGCAGCTCTTTATGTTGCCTTGACACAAAATTAACCGCAGCATACTCCAACAGTGCAGAGAAAACAAACAGTAGACACACTGCCATCCAGATGTCTATGGCCTTGACATAGGAGACCTGTGAGATACACAAAACTAATAGTTAAGGCCCAGATTTGGATATGAACCGAGGAATGTTTTCATGCTCAATTAATTCATACGAAAAGCCCACATAACCGTCACTGTCAAACATAAGTCATAGGTTTGACAACATAGCCCTGGTATATTGTCCTAAAAACTTTTCAAACATTATTTTAGGGTAGGAGCTACTGGTTGTGCAACTGATGCCTGTAGTGTCAGAGGATGTGACCCATTTTTAAAAATGAAATTATGCCGTATTCAGACATGCGTAACATAGTGGAGTGCAAAACTCTGTTTGGCACTGGGAACATGATAAACCTCCTTGTGCCTCAACAGACACATACACATACTTTTATGTGGTCTATGTGTACAGTATGTGTGAGAGAAATGGGCATGCTGAATAAGGGTTACATAAAGTGCTCCATGTCTGATTTCTTTCTCATACATACTAGATACCAGAAGAAAAACAAAGGGCTCTTTCTCACACGCACACACACACACACACACACACACACACACACAGACAACAGATAAACAGTGTGCTTAATCAACACATCCTTGAAATCAAATTAGATTCCATAAAAAGACAACAGCAAATAAATCTAGAATAATGAGATTCTTAGTTGTTGGACAACAGTATAAATTTGAATATACGAGGGCCCAGCCATCCAAAATATAATAAATGGTATGTAGTGACAATGTCTGCTATATGACTGAAATAATTATAATATATTAGAATATTGTTACCACTCTCATTTCCACTTTGTTGTTTTATAGTTGAGATGTCATGGTCACAGTGTAAGCCTTTGTAAGACACACAAAAAAATAAATAAAATAAAAAGCTCAAATACATGCAGTATCAATTAAATCCTATATTATTTCTGTGTACTGAATTCTATTACATATTCAATATTTGGTTTTGTAGTTTTGTCAGTCTGGTCTACAAAGCGAAGCCAATTGCCAGTAATTTAAATGAATACTGTAAGTAAACACTGCTATCATGTAATCGCAGTGACCAGCTCATGCACTGTAATGAGAGTCATTGTCTTTAATAATTGATTCCTATCCATCCGCTCATCTGAGCCGATTTCCAGTATAATACCATCCGCAAGCTTTGAGTTAAAAACCTACTCTAACTGTCCAATTGTGTTTGGATGGCAGGAGGTGTGAGAAGCATTTGAATGAACGCCAACCAAACAAAAGCTAAACAATAAAATGCTCCAAAACTGACCTTTGGCAATGAAGTCCTGGAGCCTGAACTCTGTGTTGTCATTGTGAGGACAGTAGTGATGCCAAGCGCCACTCTGGCTGGGGCTGCATCCATGTTAATCCAAAAGGAGACCCATGATAGAATAACAATCAGCAGAGACGGGATGTACATTTGGATCAGGTAGTAGCCCATCTGACGCTCCAAGTGGAACCGCACTTCAATACAAGTAAATTTACCTATAACAAGGCACATATCCAACACAACATAGTTATCAGCACTTTTTGGTTGTCTAACAACAAAGTGGTTCTTAAACCTTTTGGAGGTACTGAACCCTGCAAGTTTCACATGCACATTCATGGAACCCTTTGTAATTGCAAAAAGAAAATATGCTTTATTTAAAATTCAAAACAGGTATATACAGTATATTTGATTTTTGCACAAAATAACCCACACAAGGCGGCACGGTGGGCGACTGGTTAGCATATCTGCCTCACAGTTCTGAGGACTGGGGTTCAAATCCCGGGCCAGCCTGTGTGGAGTTTGCATGTTCTCCCCGTGCCTGCATGGGTTTTCTGCGGGCACGCCGGTTTCCTCCCACATACCAAAGACATGCATGGATTGAAGACTCCAAATTGCCCGTAGGTGTTAATGTGAGTGCGAATGGTTGTTTGTTTCTTTGTGCCCTGCGATTGGCTGGCGACCGGTTCAGTGTGTACCCCGTCTCCCACTCAAAGATAGCTGGAATAGGCAGCCCGCGAGGATAAGGGGTAAAGAAAATGGATGGATGGATGGTGTTAAAAATAGGCTCTTGAAATTGTCTCTTTGTGTCATATACTGCCCTGCAGTTCCATTATTGGAGCCGGGAGGGCGCTTTGTGTCCTCACTCTCCCCCATCTCCTCTCTGTTTTCAGCACCTGTCTTCAATCAGCCTCATCACCACCGGTGGATATAAGCCTGCCTGTTCCCAGAAATCCTCGCCTAAATATTGCAGCCTCTCCTAGCGGTACCACAGCCCACCTTATGTCAAGTAAGCTATACTGTTCCTCGCTTCCCAGGTTAACTCTTGTGTCTCCTCGTTCCCAGTGCTCCCCTGTGTTCGTGACCCACGTCATTCCTGCCACCAAGCCAGCTGCCTGTTCTGTCCACTGCCTGCCACCTGTCCACGCCGCCACCTGCCAACACATCCAGGACCACCCCCATAACCTTTCCTCAATAAACTGTTCAACATTTTACATCTGCCTCCGCCTGCTCTTGGGTCCAGCTACTCCCCACACGTAACACTTCGTTCACGAACCCTATGCTAAACTAAGCTCTTTGGAGAAGCTTCAGCGTGCACTGAGACGAGTTTAACTGGGCACAAATGTTTGGTGAATAATGTTTTACTCCATATCGAGTAGTGATGGGACGTCCTGTGTTGAGGCTTTGGAAAGTTCAGTACTAACTAAGGGAATGGTTTTCAAGCGTTGCAAATGTAAGCCAAAAATTAACTTTTCATTCCCTCATTTGTTGTATTCAAAAGCGACCAGTATCCACTCCTGCAATATCAAAATGTGACTACACTGCACAGGGCCGGTTCTAGGCATGCATACTTGAGCGGGCAGGCGTAAATGTTAAGGGGGCATCATGTGACAGTATATTTTTATTTTATTTTACTTATTATTATCTATTATGATGCTGACTGAGCGATTGCTACACTGCATCTTTCACAGCTTCACACTAAACCCAGATTTGTATTGAACTCAAATAGACGAGTATATATAATTTAACTTTTTCTAATTTGTTAGCCTTACTTGTTAATTCTGATTAAACTGAACTCTGATTGGAATTGTGTTTTTTATGTCCAGTCAGTAGGCCAAACCAACTGATTTTGTATTACTAATTTACCAGTATTACTTGAGAAATTTGAGAAAATTTTACTTTTTCATTGCTTATCTTATTGTAATTGTGTTTGAGCTCAAACGATGCAGGTACATTGGCCCTACCCCTGTCATAGACAGCTGCGCAAAAAATCTAGAATGAGCCAGTTTTGACAGAGTGGCATCTGATTTTGAACTTTGTGAGCCAAAGCACACTGCTAGACATTCCTGTAAATTCTACAGTTATTTACCACAAACCTGTGAAATACTTTAAATTGATTATGCATAGGCGGCGCGGTGGACGACTGGTTAGAGCGTCTGCGTCACAGTTCTGAGGTGTGGGGTTCAATCCCCGGCCCCGCCTGTGTGGAGTTTGCATGTTCTCCCTGTGCCTGCATGGGTTTTCTCCGGGTACTCCGGTTTCCTCCCACATCCCAAAAGGCATGCATGGTCGGTTAATTGATGACTCTAAATTGCCCGTGAGTGCGAATGTTTGTTTGTTTATATGTGTGCCCTGCGATTGGCTGGCAACCAGTTCAGGGTGTACCCCGCCTCCTACTCGATGATAGCTGGGATTAGCTCCAGCCCTCCCGCGACCCTTGTGAGGATAAGCGGCTCGGAAAATGGATGGATGGATGATTATGCATAATTTAATTTAACTGCAGTTTTTACTGCACCATGGGATTTTGTCTTACATCATGCCACACAGAGAGTTACTCTATTGTGCTTGCAGCGGATACGTGAAGCCGCGTGGCTCTCGGCATGCATTGTGCCATAAAATGTTGCTGGGATAAAGACGTTAATTCTTAATGGTCATGAACAATAAGGATTAACATAACATTGACCATGTGTGTTTATGTTACCCGTAGTTCGTTGAATGTGTGTCTTATAGAAGTCTGGTATTAAATTCGTGTTGCAATTTTTTTCATCAAACCCTGACTGTGGGTTGTATGCAATAGAGTGACATTCCAGTCATCAGCAACACAATGAATAAAAACATTTAATTAAAAAAAAAGTCAACATATAATACTGTTGACAGTTAGTTACTGTAATTCAATTTTACCAAGTACTTATCCAGGGTTTACATTGTACTTAACAAGCTGAGTAAAATGAGTAGTAGAAGTACTCTACTTATCCAGGGTTGGCAGTCTATTTAAAAAGCCGAGTTAAATTTGTGTAATAAGTAGAGTCTACTTTTCCAGGTTTACAATATACCTAATAAGATGAGTTAAATTACAACCCCAATTCCAATGAAGTTGGAATATTTAATTGAATACACTACAAAGACAAAATATTGAATGTTCAAACTGATAAACTTTATTGTTTTTAGCAAATAATCATTAACTTAAAATTTTATGGCTGCAACAAATTCCAAAAAAGCTGGGACAAGTGGCAAAAAAGTTGAGGAATGCTCATCAAACACATGTTTGGAACAGCCCACAGGTGAACAGGCGGGTGCCATTACTGGGTTTAAAAGGAGCTTCCCTGAATTGCTCAGTCATTCACAAGCAAAGATGGGGCGAGGTTCACCTCTTTGTGAACAAGCGCGTGAGAAAATAGTCCAACAGTTTAAGGACAATGTTCCTCAACGTACATCCATCCATCCATTTTCTGAGCCGCTTCTCCTCACTTGGGTCGCGGGCGTGCTGGAGCCTATCCCAGCTGTCATCGGGCAGGAGGCAGGGTACACTCTGAACTGGTTGCCAGCCAATCGCAGGGCACATAGAAACAAACAACCATTCGCACTCACAGTCATGCCTACGGGCAATTTAGAGTCTCCAATTAATGCATGTTTTTGGGATGTGGGAGGAAACCGGAGTGCCCGGAGAAAACCCACGCAGGCACGGGGAGAACATGCAAACTCCACACAGGCGGGGCCGGGGATTGAACCCGGGTCCTCAGAACTGTGAGGCTGACGCTCTAACCAGTCGGCCACCGTGCCCCTCAACGTACAATTGCAAGGAATTTAGGGATTTCATTTTCTACGGTCCATAATATCATCAAAAGGTTCAGAGAATCTGGAGAAATCACTGCATGTAAGCGGCAAGGCCGAAAACCAACATTGAATGCCTAAGTTGGTTGGCAGGCGGTGGCGTGGACAGGTGCAGGCAGTGGTGAGGACATGTGGCTGGCTTGGCGGCAGGAATGACGTGGATCAGGAAACCGGGGGGAAACACCGAGAACAAGGAGACACAGGAGTCAAACAAGGCAACGAAGAACAGAGTGACTTACGTGAGGTAAATGGGCTGTGGTACCGCTGGAAGTAACTGCAATACTTTGGCGAGGATTTCCTGGAACAGGCAGGCTTATAGACCGGTGGTGATAAGGCTGATTGGAAACAGGTGCTGAAAACAGAGAGGGGAGGGGGGAGAGGAAGAGGACGCAAAGCACCTCCCCGGCTCCAATAATGGAACTGCAGGGCAGTATATGACAGCCTCTCAACGGACGCCTCCCGGCGTCCTGCCAGTCTTCCCTGGCCCATGGAAGTCGTCCAAAAGTCGACCAGGTACTGGAATCCCCACTCCCTCGACCTCACGTCGAGGATGTGCGACACCGTGAAGGCCGGCTGGTCGTCAATAATGCGGGGGAATTGAGGGGGTTCGGCCGGAGGGTTTAGGGCACAGGTGGAGACAGGCTTGAGCAATGAGACGTAGAAGGTTGGGTGAATCTTTAAGGACTGAGTAAGCTTCAACTGGACGGAAGTGGGATTGATGATTTTGGTAATTGGCAAAAGGGCCAATGAAATGGGGAGTGAGTTTACGGGATTCAGTTTGAAGCGGGAGGTCGTGAGAAGAAAGCCAGAGAGATTGGCCCACCTTGTATTCGGGCGTCGGGGAGCGATGACGGTCCGCGACCTGTTTATTGCGTGCGACCGCTCGGACGTCTTTCCACACTGCCTGGATTCTCTGGAGATTATCCTTGACTGTGGGGACTGCCAATGCCTGCTCCTGTTCTTTGAATAATGGAGGTTGGTAACCATAGCAAGCCATGAATGGGGACATACCGGTAGCGGAACTGATGAGGGAGTTGTGTACTCAATCCATGGTATGAATGAGCTCCAGGAGCAGGGGTTGCATGCAACACAACGGCGGGCTGATTCTAGGGATTGGTTTGCCCGCTCCATCTGGCCGTTGGTCTGCGGATGATATTCTGATGAGAAGCTGGCTGCTGCGCCCACCTCTTTACAGAATTCCTTCCATACCAGGGATGAGGACTGAGGACCTCTGTCAGGGACAATATCGATGGGAATACCGTGGAGTCTAAAGACATGCTGGACAAGGAGGTTAGCAGTTTCGAAGGCGGATGGTAGTTTGGGGAGGGGTACGTAATGGACAGATTTGGAAAAGCGATCGACAATAGTGAGAATGATAGAGTTACCTACAGAAGGAGGTAGACCGGTAACGAAGTCCAGAGTGATATGGGACCAAGGGTGGCTAGGGATAGGCAATGGACGCAGCAGCCCAGCTGGGGGCAGGTGTGAAGACTTCCCTCGGGCACAGACGGAGCAGGCTTGGATGAACTCCCGGGTGTCATGAACAAGGCTGGGCCACCAGAAATGCTGCCGGATGAACTGAATGGTGTGGGTGATGCCAGGATGACAGGTGAGTTTGGAGTTGTGAGCCCACTGAAGAACGTCAGAGCGTGCGGAATCTGGTACGAACAGGCGGTTTGGAGGCCCAGTTTTGGGATCCAGGTGAGTTTTTTGGGCCTCCTTAACCACCTGTTCGATCTACCAAGTGGCTGCTCCAACGAAGCACGAGGAAGCAAGTATGGGTTCCAGTTTGTCAGGGCTGGTGTGGGGTGAGTAAAGTTGAGACACGGCATCTGGTTTGCTGTTTTTGGAGCCAGGACGGAAGGAGAGATTGAAATTAAACCTGCTCAAGAAGAGAGCCCAGCGAGCTTGTCGAGGGTTAAGGCGTTTGGCGGAACGGAGGTAAGAGAGATTTTTGTGGTCTGTCCAAGTGATGAATGGTAGTTCAGTCCCCACCAGCCAGTGCCTCCACTCTTCCAAAGCCCATACAATGGCCAGTAGTTCTCGGTTGCTGACACTGTAGTTCCTCTCGGCAGAGGACAGACGACAGGAAAAAAAGGAACAGGGGTGAGGTTTCTGGGTTCTGGGGTCTCGCTGCGAGAGGACAGCCCTTGCCCCCTTGTCCGAGGCGTCAACCTCAACCACAAACTGGAGTGAGGGGTCGGGGTAGCAAAGAATGGGCGCACTGGTGAACAGGGTCTTGAGTCTACTGAATGCTTGGGATGGTGCAAGGGTCCATTGAAAGAGGGAGCTGGTGGATATGAGGCTAGTGAGGGGAATAGCGACCCTGCTGTAATTACGGATGAATCGACGGTAGAAAATTGGCGAATCCAAGGAAAACGTAGTTCTTTGCGGGTGGTGGGAGTGGGCCAGTTAACGACTGCATGGATCTTGGCAGGGTCGGTTGACCACTTCCTGGTCAACCACACTTGCCTCTTCTACTCTCCCTTCTCTCTCTTCTACTCTCCCTTCTCTCTCATTTTCCTCATTCATCAACTCCTCGAAGTATTCTTTCCATCTAGCTAGCACACTGCTGGCACCAGTCAACATATTTCATCTCTATCCTTAATCACCCTAACCTGCTGCACATCGTTCCCATCTCTACCCCTCTGTCTGGCCAGCCTGTATAGAGCCTTTTCTCTTTCTTTAGTGTCCAACCTGGCATATATGTCATCATATGCCTCTTGTTTGGCCTTTGCCACCTCTACCTTTGCCCTGTGTTGCATCTCAATGTATTCCTTTCGCCTCTCCTCGGTCCTCTCAGTGTCCCACTTCTTCTAAGCTAACCTTTTTCCTTGTATGATTTCCTGTACTGTGTGGTTCCACCACCAAGTCTCCTTCTCTACTTTCCTGCCAGACGATACACCAAGTACTCTCCTGCCTGCCTCTCTGATCACCTTGGCTGCAGTGGTCCAGTCTTCTGGAAGCTCCTCCCGTCCACCGAGAGCCTGTCTCACCTCTTCCTGAAAAGCTGCACACACTCGTCCTGTCTCAGCTTCCACCACATGGTTCTCTTCTCTGCCTTTGTCTTCCTAATCTTCCTCCCCACCACCAGAGTCATCTTACACACCACCATCCTATGCTGTTTTGCCACACTCTCCCCTAGCACTACCTTACAGTTGGTAACCTCCTTCAGATTACATCGTCTGCACAAGATGTAATCCACCTGCGTGCTTCTACCTCCGCTCTTGTAGGTCACCCTATGTTCGTGCCTCTTCTGGAAAAAAGTGTTCACTACAGCCATTTGCATCCTTGTTGCAAAGTCTAGCACCATCTGTCCCTCCAAGGTCCTTTCCTGGATGCCGTACTTACCTATCACTTCTTCATCACCCCTATTACCTTCACTAACATGTCCATTACAATCTGCACCAATTATAACTCTCTCTCTGTCTGGGATGCTCAGTACTACTTCGTCTAGCTCCTTCCAGAATTTCTCTTTCACCTCTAGGTCACATCCTACCTGTGGGCCATAGCCACATTACACACAACACCCTCAATTTCAAGTTTCAGCCTCATTAATCGATCTGATACTCTTTTCACCTCCAAGACATTCTTAGCCAACTCTTCTTTTAAAATAACCCCAACTCCATTTCTCTTCCCATCTACACCATGGTAAAATAATTTAACCCTGCCCCTAAACTTCTAGCCATACTGCCTTTCCACCTGGTCTCCTGGACACACAATATATCAACCTTTCTCCCTATCATCATGTCCACCAACTCCCGAGATTTTCCTGTCATAGTCCCAACATTCAAAGTCCCCACATTCAGTTCTAGGCTCTGTGCTTTCCTCTTCTCTTTCTACCGAAGAACCCGCTTTCCACCTCTTCTTCTTCTTTGATTTCGATCCACAGTAGCTGAATTTCCAACGGCGCCCTGCAGGTTGACGGCGCCGGTGGCGGACGTTGTTAACCCGGGCCACGACCGATCTGGTATGGAATTCTTTGGATGAATGCTCATATTTGCATATACTGGCCACTCATGCCAGAGTAGCATTTGCTCCATTTGCACACTGATTGAGGAGTATCTGTAACATTTGCACAACCAACATTGTCCCAGATTATCGCACTACTCGTCACTTTAAACCGCATACACTCCTTGAAGTCTCAGCGCCCTTTGCACAATCGTCATTGCACCGGACTATTGCAATATTAGTCATTCGAATTGCTCTAAGTGCTTGAGGACTCTGCATCTTTTTGCACAATTGTCCAAAAAATAAATAAATAAATAAAAATGTACCGGCATTACCAGATAACTAGTACTTATAACTTTACTTTACTGCTCAGTGACTGTTTTTTTTGTTTTTTTTTGTCAATGTCTTTCTGTCTCCAAAGTGTTCTGTAAATTGACTGTCTGTTGTCATACTAGAGCGGCTCCAACTACCGAAGACAAATTCCTTGTGTGTTTTGGACATACTTGGCAAATAAAGATGATTCTGATTCTGATTTGTTTGGCAAAGTTTTAAGCCGGATGCCCTTCCTGACGCAACCCTCTGCATTTATCCGGGCTTGGGACCGGCCTACAGTTTGTACTGACTTGTGCCCCCCCATAGGGCTGCATTAAAAAAGAGACACTGCTTTGTTTAAATATAGAATGTTTAATTCTTCTTTGTTTTATGCATCGGTTTTACATTAAACTTTAACTGGGAGTGGTGAATTAACAGATAGTCTCCCATTTCTTGACAAGAGTGAGGAGAGGCGCTGAAAAATATTTTTTAAAAAGTGTGTTTTAATAAAGTTACATTTGTTTTGATAAGTACAACTACTAAAATAACATAAAAAATCTAAAATAAAAATAAATATAAATGAAATATGTTTGCAGGTAGGTCTGGAATGGATCTTCTACGGTTTACTGTATTACTGTTTTAGGATCCCACCACAACTGAGTGAAATTCTTGTACACTCACTATGTGTGTGTGTGTGTGCGTGTGTGTGTGTGCGTGTGTTACCTGTGTTGTAGTGCTTGGTACAGTATCTTAGGTCAGAGTCATCTTTAAGGATGAACTGTGGGAGCGTCAGCCCTTCAGCCACTTGGACTGGTCCATTCTCCTGCCACTCAAAGATCAGGTCATTCATGGTATAACCAACTGTAAAAGGCAATACATAAAACGCAGGATAAATTATTTTCATTCAAGTTGTGGGGCAGTAGGAGCTTATCAGTAAGGATTTGGGTTTCAGAACCAGAGGTATACAGATTAAATTCCGCTGCCTGACTACTGTCGAGATGCCCTGAGCAAGGAAATGAACCCTCCAAAACAGTACAGGTGGATGTCACAATTTGTGCTCACCATCACTATGCTTGCATTATGCTTGCATGCCTGCATGTGTGTGGTCTGCTTCTCTTTATGGAGCATAATGGTCAGATCATTATAATGAAGTAAATTATGGTTATTTTAAAAATAAATTTATTCACAGAACAATTGAAAGTGGAGGTAGTCTTAATAAAAATGGAGACAATTGCTAAATTCTAAATGTAGATAAATTAGAGCTATACTTTTACGATTCATTTATGTTTTATTTCAAACCCATTGTGGTACACCACTCAGGGGTCAGTTAAGCTGATAAGTGCACTTCTGAAGTTGGGACTGTTGTCAAGCTAATTAAAAAGAGGCCTAAAATATTTCTAGATAACTTTTTGTCTTCTAATGAGCCGTCTTTCTCTGTTCAGACTTTAATAAACTAGAAGAAATTGAGAAAATATTGATATTTATAATTGTCATTGGTATCGATTATTCTGTGATTAAACAGACAAGGAAATAAACACATAAGAAAATAGAATTTTTGTAAAAAGATAGTGACCGCTCAAGAAAGAAGAAACTAAACTGTTTTGAAATGCAGAACAAAAAAAAATGTGGCATAGTAAAAGACAGGCGAGAGAGAATTCCTGAAGTGCAAGGACCCACGTAATAGAATATAACTGAATGAGTATTTCAGACAAACTTATTTTTATGAGGTTTACAGGTTTCAAAAAAATAAAAGTAAAAAAAACAGCTTAGAAGGGGATAATAACCCACAACAATTTGGGAAAGATATAAACTCCATAGAGTATAGAAAATTCCAAAGGAGATTGTACTAAATAATGGTGAAATTGAAAGTAAAAAAGAAGGCATAAAATGGAGAAAAGATTTTGCATATATATTGTCAGAATATCATATTTCACCCACCGGTACTTATGATAATCAGTTCTTAAATTATACTTGTGAGGAAATATATATAAACAGACAAGAATACTGCCCAAATAAATTTTTGAACTGTGATATTTCCATGGAGAAAGTAAAAGGCACTATAGATTAAGCAAAATTAAATAAACCATCTGGACTTGAAGGTATTCTAAATGAGTCCCTAAAATCACCAAAACTGGTCCTCCTCCATCTCTTCAACATTTGTTTTGAGCATAACCTAATTAATTTTGACATTAGGCTTATGACGTATCTTGAACAACATCTAGTGGATGAACATAGTGGGTTAAGAAAGAACCGACCTTGTCCTGAACACTGATCATTTACACTCTGTAACATCCATTGTAAGAACTTGCTGAAGGTAAACCCACCGTTGCATAATTGTTGATGCAGTGGAGAGAATTTAGAATTTTAGTAATATGTTCTGACCTGCGGCACGGTGGACGACTGGTTAGAGCGCCTGCCTCACAGTTCTGAGGACTGGGGTTCCATCCCCGGCCCCGCCTGTGTGGCGTTTGCATGTTCTACTTGCATGTGTTTTCTCCGGGCACTCCGGTTTCCTTCCACATCCCAGAAACATGCATGGTAGGTTAATTGACAACTCTAAATTGCCCGTAGGTGTGAATGTGAGTGCAAATGGTTGTTTGTTTATATGTGCCCTGCGATTGGCTGGCAACCAGTTCAGGGTGTACCCCGCCTCCTGCCCGATTATAGCTGGGATAGGCTCCAGCACGCCCGCAACCCTTGTGAGGAGAAATGGCTCAGAAAATGGATGGATGGATGGATGTTCTGACCTCTTTGTTCTGGTCAGAATCCGAGCTGCAGCGTTCTGAATGAGCTGTCCCTGTTTAATGCTTGATGTGGAAAATTCATGTTTCGTATATGGGTCATTCCAGAGATGTGGTGAAATGTTACGAGCAATTATTAATGGCAAAATACATTAAAAGGCATCAAATATGAACACACAACAGTATCGTCAGTAACCAGGTATCGACATGTAGATATAAAATATTGCATCAAAAATTTTCCACCTCCAATTATTTTGCAATAAACCATGTCAAATGAATTTTTGTGGGTTTTGACCAGCGCCAAAGTGTGACAATTTAGCAGTCATCAACGGAAATGGGCACAGTGTGAAAAATATCGGCAAAATCATGCAACCACTTCACCAATATCTGCTAAAAAGGTGCGCCTACCACTCAACAGACGTTAATGACATTCCACGGCGAGATTTCTTCGAGGCACTTCTTAGAAATAGGCATCATGCTCGTAACTTTGTTGGTCAAAACACGTTACGAGCAAGCGGTCACTCAATTTCATAACTGTAAACAAACAACGACCATTTTACGACAGCTATTTGGAATTGATGCAATAATCTCCCAAAATAATTGTAGAAGGATCAATCAATTGCTTCAGAAGGAGTAGGAGACAATATTGACTTACATTTTTAAGAGTCGGTCATATTTCGAGCGACTTGGCCAAATTAACAAAAACGGTCGACTATTTTGCGACCCAGAACCATCTTCGGCTTAATGCAGCCCTATGGGCGGCACAAGCCAGTGCAAATTGTAGGCCGGTCCCAAGCCCGGATAAATGCAGAGGGTTGCGTCAGGGAGGGCATCCAGCTTAAAACGTTGCCAAACAAATATGAGCGTTCATCCAAAGAATTCCATACCGGACTGGTCGTGGCCCTGGTTAACAACGTCCGCTACCGCCGCCGTCAACCTGCTGGCACCGGTGGAAATTCAGCTACTGTGGGTCAAAGTCAAAGAAGAAGAAAAGGTGGAAAGAGAAGAGGAAAGCACAGAGCCTAGAACTGAATGTGGGGACTTTGAATGTTGGGACTATGACAGGAAAATCTCGGGAGTTGGTTGACATAATGATTAGGAGAAAGGTTGATATATTGTGTGTCCAGGAGACCAGGTGGAAAGGCAGTATGGCTAGAAGTTTAGGGGCAGGGTTTTAATTATTTTACCATGGTGTAGATGGGAAGAGAAATGGAGTCGGGGTTATTTTAAAAGAAGTGTTGCTAAGAATGTCTTGGAGGTGAAAAGAGTATATAATCGAGTGATGAGGCTGAAACTTGAAATTGAGAGTGTTATGTATAATGTGTTTAGTGGCTATGCTCGACAGGCAAGATGTGACCTAGAGGTGAAAGAGAAATTCTGGAAGGAGCTAGATGAAGTAGTTCTTAGCATCCCAGACAGAGAGTGAGGTGTGATTGGTGCAGATTGTAATGGACATCTTGGTGAAGGAAATAGGGGTGATGAAGAAGTGATGGGTAAGTACGGAAGAGGTGAGACAGGCTCTCAGAGGAGAGGAGGAGCTTCCAGAAGACTGGACCACTGCAGCCAAGGTGATCAGAGAGGCAGACATGAGAGTACTTGGTGTATCTTCTGGCAGGAAATGAGAGAAGGAGACTTGGTGGTGGAACCTCACAGTACAGGAAATCATACAAGGAAAAAGGTTAGCTGAGAGGACCGAGGAGAGGCGAAAGGAATACATTGAGATGCGACATAGGGCAAACAAGAGGCATATGATGACATGTATGCCAGGTTGGACACTAAAGAGGGAGAAAAGGATCTATACAAGTTGGCCAGACAGAGGGATAGCGGTGGGAAGGATGTTCAGCAGGTTAGGGTGATTAAGGATAGATAGAAATATGTTAACTGGTGCCAGTAGTGTGTTAGATAGATGGAAAGAATACTTCGAGGAGTTGATGAATGAGGACAATGAGAGAGAAGGGAGAGTAGAAGAGGCAAGTGTGGTGGAAGTGGCAATGATTAGTAAGGTGGAAGTTAGAAAGGCATTAAAGAGGATGAAAAATGGAAAGGCAGTTGGTCCTGATGACATTCCAGTGGAGGTATGGAAGCATCTAGGATAGGTGGCTGTGGAGTTTTTGACCAGCTTGTTCAATAGAATTCTAGCATGTGAGAAGATGCCTGAGGACGGGAAAAAAAGTGTGCTGGTGCCCATTTTTAACAACAAGAGTGATGTGCAGAGCTGTGGGAACTATAGAGGAATAAAGTTGATGAGCCACACAATAAAGTTATGGGAAAGAGTAGTGGAGGCTAGACTCAGGACATAAGTGAGTATTTGCGAGCAACAGTATGGTTTCATGCTGAGAAAGAGTACCACAGATGGATTATTTGCCTTGAGGATGTTGATGGAAAGGTACAGAGAAGGCCAGAAGGAGCTACATTGTGTCTTTGTAGATCTAGAGAAAGCCTATGACAGAGTACCCAGAGAGGAACTGTGGTACTGCATGCGGAAGTCTGGAGTTGTAGAGAAGTATGTTAGAATAATACAGGACAGTATTGCAGCAGAACAGTGGTGAGGGTGCTGTAGGTGTGACAGACGAATTTAAGGTGGAGGTGGGACTGCATCAGGGATCAGCCCTGAACCCCTTCCTGTTTGCAGTGGTGATGGATAGGCTGACAGACGAGGTTAGACTGGAATTCCCGTAGACCATGATGTTTTGCAGATGACATGATCTGCAGTGAAAGCAGCGAGCAGGTGGAGGAACAGTTAGAAAGATGGAGGCATGCACTGGAAAGCAGATGAATGAAGATTAGCTGAAGTAAGACAGAATACATGTGCACGAATGAGAGGGGTTGTGGGGGAAGAGTGAGGCAACAGGGAGAAGAGATAGCAAGGGTGGAAGACTTTAAATACTTGGGCTCAACCGTCCAGCGCAATGGTGAGTGTGGTCAGGAAGTGAAGAAACGGGTCCAAGTAGGTTGGAACGGGTGGAGGAAGCTGTCAGGTGTGTTTTGTGAGAGAAGAGTCTCTGCTAAGATGAAGGGCAAAGTTTATAAAACAGTGGTGAGGCCAGACATGATGTACGGATTAGAGACAGTGGCACTGAAGAAACAACAGGAAGCAGAGCTGGAGGTGGCGGAAATGAAGATGTTGAGGTTCGCTCTCGGAGTGACCAGGTTGTATAAAATTAGAAATGAGCTCATCAGAGGGACAGCCAAGGTTCGATGTTTTGGAGACAAAGTTAGAAAGAGCAGACTTTGATGGTTTGGACACGTCCAGAGGAGAAATAGTGAGTATATTGGTCGAAGGATGAGGAGGATGGAGCTGCCAGGCAAAAGAGCTAGAGGAAGACCAAAGAGAAGGTTGATGGATGTCATGAGGGAAGACATGGGGGCAGTTGGTGTTCGAGAGGAGGATGCAGGGGATAGGCTTACATGGAAAAGGATGACGCGCTGTGGTGATCCCTAAAGGGGACAAGCCGAAAGGAAAAGAAGAAGAACCATTTTCGGCTTACATACGACCAGCATATGGCAGCATTTGAGCTTGATGTGAACATGGAAGGGCCGGTAGAACCTGGTAAGTGTTTTCAAGAAAATGATGTCAAAATGTTACAAGCTTCGATCTCAAACGGTCAAGTTACTAGTAATGATGAAAAGCGAGTTTGTATAGAATTAGATGGTTTCTTGTTTGATTCGTTGAAGGAGAAATGACTGGTGAATATCGACCGTTTTCTATCGCTAGTGCACAGGTTGTTTTCTGTGTCTCCTGACTGCACTGCTGACTCGCTGGTAATTCTGACGAGTCACAGCAGTATTGAGGATGTGGTCATGATTACGCGCATACTTTAATCCTGAATATTAAACTTGAATTCGGTTCCGATTATAAAGACCTCCTGTCAAAAACGTTTTTGACTATCTTTGATCAAAAGATATGATTCACTTTGTTGATAAAAATTTTGATGTTGTGTGGTTCACTGTGGTTTGTTACTGGTGCTTGTAACATGGCATGGGCACTGGCGAAGACCGCTGGTGTCAAAATTGCAGACAGGTCTAAATGGCTGTATTATCGTTTACTAACACTGACTTCTGTAGCGACATTGTGTTCAGAAGAATCTTTTATCATCTTTTATTGTCATGAACATGCATGCATGCACACGAAATTTGTTCTCTGCATTTAACCCATCACAGTGAACACATACACATGTTAGTGGAACACACTGGAGCAGGGGGCAGCTGAAGCGCCCGGGGAGCATTTCGGGGTATCAGTGTCTTGCTCAAGGACACCACAGCCGTGAATCCGGGGGATGTTGGCGGATGGTCCAGTCGGGGTTTTGAACCTAGGTCCCCCACGGTGGCAGGCGATGATCTTAACCATTGGGCCACGGCAGAACTATGTGTTAACGTTTTGAAATCATAGTATTGTTCAGTCAAGGATTGGAATTTGGAATACATGGGGGCTGGTAACTTTGACCTTAAAATTCTGTTAAGGGCCTCAAGTCATGGTTACCAACAACAATTACTTTAAATTATTTTAAACAAATAACTGCATTTCCTGAGTTGCATCCTCTGTTTGTGTTTCTGTTCTCTAAACCAAAACACTCCACAATTCTCTGGTGGAGCAAACTTCAGCGCAATTAGAAGTGTTTGAACCTTTTGTTTATCTGCTGGCGCACGACTAGTTGGGCACCACCGATTGCAGCAAATATAGGGTTAATTTGGAACTGTCCACCGTTTCAAATTGAACCTAAACCGCCCATTCCCCACTTTGAATCATTACTCAATGCTGGGCTTGTTTTGGGCCAAATTCCGTCCAATAACTGCTTTATGGTTGTCGACAATGTTTTTTGTTTTTGTATTTTCCTAAAATGAGCATGGGGGGACCATATGTCACTTTATCAAAAGGGGGGGTTGATGTCTGGAGTGGTTTGTTTTTGGTTTCTTCGCTTCTATTTGTTTTGTTGGTTTTGGTTTTGTTTTGTTTTGTGCTCTGGAGAACAAAGCCAGTGGATTGTTTTATTTTTCTGCTTAGCAGCACAAGTCACATCACACGTTACAATATTATTATGTTTGACACATAACTGATTGCCACAAAACCTGAATTTAGAGATTCACTAAGAGCCAATTCAACAGGCTGAAAATACAGCACCACTATTGGCATTATTATAGTGATACATATGGTGATTGTTTTTACAAACATTTCATGTCTATAATTATGAACTCATTATGGAACATTCACCTATTTGGGTTTACATATGACGCAATATAGACTAAACTGTGCACATTTGTCATTAGGTCAACATGGTATGATATGGTGGCTTTCCACATGCCGTATACATATTACAACTTGCACTAATTACAAGACTTGTAGACAGTAGGATGTTTATGGTTAAAAATGGGACACAGTGGGCTTTGTTGAAGAAAAGGCACTCAGGGGACTTACTGAAATTCCGAGCTGATACTGACATCCAGTCAGCAAAGCTATTTTAACTGTGGTCTGAAAAATAAAATTAATAAGTTTCAAACCCTCAAACTTTAGACGAAAAATCTAATGATGGTACAGGTGTTACTTTTGAGAATGATAAATTATTGCAGGACCTGGATCAGTAATTATGCATAACTGACGGTGTTATTAGCATCGCTTGGACAAAAAAATGTCGATTGCCAGACTACTAAAAACCCTTCACTTGTTATTTACATGACCTTGTGTTGACACAGACACAGGCTTTTGGGGGAAAGGAAAAGTAGCTAACCGGAGCTTTTATTTCACCCAAATTTTCGTAATGTGCCTAGAGCACTTTTTATGTATTTACATTAAGTAATGTGTTGATTATCAGACTCAAAGATCATGATAATTTACAAATAATTTTATTAGTATAATGCTGATAATGCATAATGGGTTGGACCATATTGACTCTATGCTGATAATGTATATAATGAAATAACGATCAATGTACTTACAAAATTATGTCTCGATTTGGTAGACACGCTTAAGTAAGAATTGAAGCACAATTGACCAAAATTACTCTCTGAATTTTATTACAATTCTTAGAAAGATTGTCTGACAGGTTAGAATTTGACAACAAATCACCCACAAATAAATGCTGGGAAGTCAATCAAATTAGGTCATGTATATAGGATGCGTGTGCGCCCTATCCCTTTTTGAGATTGTGTTTGCAGCCACTATTGGACTAGATCCATTCGGGTCTACCAAAGCCAGGTCTGCCGATGGATGCACGAATTGTTCAGGGACTGCACATTATCGACTAATCAATTTCAGGAAAGGGCGGCTCACGGACCCCTGCATGTCATCAAACCCGGCGACTTCGTGCTGATTAAGAACTGCCGGCGGAAAACGTGGAGTCATCAGCGCTAGCTGGGGCCTTTCTTAGTCCTCCTTGTGACCCGCACTGTGGTGAAAGTTGCTTAAAGAGCTACGTGGATTCATACGTCACACTGCAAGTCGATCCCAGCGCCTCCTATGGTCCCAACTCCTCCTCTTCCCTCACCTTCTACATCCTATGGCCGTAATGTTCAGCCTGATAAGACTAAATAATCACCTTTAAGAAAGAGGATTCACTGTTAGCATGCAACTTTAGCTACAATCAGTGCTGGTAAATGATTGAACGTCGATCGGTCATAGAGGAGCACAAGATGCCGAGCAACGATCAATCATCTGTTGTCTGAACTGACGCGCCCACACACACTCACACACACACACACACACACACTTAACGTAACTCGGCAGAAGAACAGAAGAAAGAAGATGACGTCCCCAGTACCCTGGGGTGGGGGGGTGGTTGTGGTGGGGGGTGGTGGTGGTTGGGTCAGCCTCAATTTTCATAAGTGTTGTGATAAAAACGTGTGTTAAAATCTGTATTGATGCTCCCGCTTTGACAGTTGACACAATTTTGAACCTCACAAAGAGTGACGCTCACGACGAGCTTCTGTGGTTGCACGAACTGGGCACCACCACTACTAATTTCACTCCCAATGGTGACCTCTGATGACCCACTGACAATGTCCCCTGCGAGTGATTGACATATTCCTGACCTTTTCCGTCAAACCGACTGCTTGGATGACAACGACAACATGACTGATGATCATCACTCATGTTCCTCAGTCTAACTTCATTGTATGACTGACTTATAAACCCTCTTATGAAGGATTTTCTTCAACCTAAGGTGTGAATTTGAGGTGTGAGATGCCCCAGCCACCTCATCTGGCTCCTCTCGATGTGGAGGAGCAGCGACTCTACTCTGAGATCCTCCCGGATGACCGAGTTTCTCACCTTATCTCTAAGGGAAAGCCTGGACACCCTGCGGAGGAAACAAATTTCGGCCGCTTGTACCCGGGGTCTTGTTCTTTCGGACACGACCCACAGCTCGTGAACATAGGTGAGGGTAGGAACGTAGATCGACTGGTAAATTGAGAGCAGGACTCTGAACAGGAGGATTTCCAGAACTGACCCTGGCGGGACCCCGTAGGTCATTGCCCTTTGATGAGATTGAACACTTCCAATGGTTAGGAAATAATTCCTTTTCTCCAGCTAAGACCTGAACCATTTAAGGACTGTTCCATTTAGTCCTACCCACGTTTCCAACCTGTTCAGCAGTATATTATGATCTACTGTATAAAAGCCGCACTGAGATCCAACAAGACCAGAATTGACACCTTTTCCGAGTCAGTATTCAACCTTATATCATTTAGCACTTTGATAAGAGCTGATTCTGTACTGTGATGAGTTCGGAAACCTGAATGCAATTTGTCAAAAAGTCCATTTAAGTTCAAGAAATTGCTGAGTTGATTAAAAATAACTTTCTTGACAATCTTCGCTATGAAAGGGAGATTTGAGATGGGTCTATAGCTTGCTAACATGGAAGCGTCGAGCCTTCTATTTTTTAGACGAGGATTAATGGCAGCTACTTTAAGAGCCTTAGGAAACTCGTCTGACTGAAGTGAGCAATTGATTATTTGCTGCAAATCCGATAGCAAAGACTTTGCAATCGTTTTGAAAAGTCAGATGGTATTGAGTCAAGACAGCACAATGTTTTCAGCGCCTGAACCATTTTGTCTACAGTGTTTTGGTCAACTGTATCAAATTCTGACATAATAAAAGAGTTTTTCCTCGGTGGCTTCAGATGTAGCATCATTTTATCATTTTGCTGATTTTTGCTGATATTAAACCTGATGGATTGTATTTTTTCACGAAAATAACAAATTAATTGCATTTATCTGCTGTTAAGAGTTCTGGAGCTATCTGATTCGGGGGTGGGGGGGTTGTGAGCTTGTCAACCACAGAGTATTGTTGATTGATTGTTGGTTAAAATTCCAAAGACTGTCTGTAGAGTTCATAGTCAATTTTAGTTTTTCTCCACTTATGCTCTGCTTTCCTACACTTTGATTTAGAGGTCTTTACCATCATTGTGCTCCCCCACGGTGTTCTGGCCAAAATTGCTTTCCTTAATTTTTGAAGAAGTGGAAAGCCATATATTTACAGGAATAAAATGTGTTGTACTATACAAAACAAGCTTCTTCTCAAGTTTTAAGAGACTTGGCCTAATAGGTTTTTTTTTAAAACCAAAACTGAAAACTTTAAATACTGATCAAGGAGAACTTTAGCCGGATACTCTGTGTTTTATCCCATTTATCGAAAACAAACAAAACAAAAAACAAAAAACAAAAAAACAAAAACAAAGGTTTCTTAGTTGCACAGTTGAAATATGGTATTCATCGAAACTGGTCATTTCAATAATATCCATGAAGACAGCAGATTGTGTGAGATGAGACTTGTGAATTGAATGACGTGGAGACTGAATCTTATTTTCTCCTGTATTGCACATTTTATGATGAGAGTGTCTATTTATTAATATTATACAACATAACCAGTCAGACAAGGAAATAATGAAATGGTTGTCTGATTTAGATTTTTTTGGAACTGCAGATTTTATTTCTCAAGCATAGAAAATAATTTGATATACTGTAGCTGTTTTTGGCATGATTTCTTGTTTCACATTCGTCCTGGTGCTGGATCATTTGATTGTTTGATGTTTAAAAAGCCCATGCGAGCTGGGCTTGCAGTTGTATCCATGACATAATAATAAAAAAGTCATTCATTCACTACAGCTCTATTATATGTAAATATGTATGTTGAAACCGAATGTGACTGTTATGCTTACTGTTATGAGGAAAGTAATTATTTTCAAGCCGCATCTGCATTCAGTCGACGGAGACAGATTACCTAGGCTGTTATGTTTACACTGATATAATCATTTAAATGACCATGCTCTGACACTGATGACCTTATTTGATTAAGATTAAAAATGGTAAAGAGTAGAAAAACAAACCACTGAGCTATGTAATAGGTGAAGCTTTAAAAAAACAGCATTAAACTGGTGCTCAATGAAGCATTTTTTTAAAAAAGCGGAACAGCTGGTACAAGCAGGTACACGCCTAAAGCCATACACAAAACATGTAGTTGGTCTTGTTTCTTAAGATTCAGTTGTGTGCGTGTAGGTGTGTTTGTGTGTTAAAAGACTATATGTGCACTGACAACCCCCCACTACCAAACCTAAAAAAGAAAAAAAAGACAAAAGAAAAGTGGAGACCATGCCCTCAGTCTCTCGTGTGTTTGTACTTGGCCTAGGAGGTAATTAAATTCTGGAGTCATGAAACTGTTGTTGCAGTTTAACTGCTTAGGTTGAACTAACAAATATGAAATCCTCACATTATAACTACAAAACTCAATTATATGAGCAGGGGCAGTTTAAAAATCACAGCACAACAAAAACACAAACCCCTTCAAACCTATACCACAAACCCATGTGCAATTTTGACAAAAAAAAAAGCGTCTGTAAGCAACAGTTCATATTAAAATTAAATAGAAGTGGAATTGGCTCAAGGCTCTTTTCTCTTGAAAAAGCATCATGGTTCTGTTGAACATGTGTGTCGTTCTGTTTCCTGTAGTCTCAGCATCATTACATCAGAGTGAGCCACATCATCTCAGCAAAAATATTCTCATATACACACATACATTTATGATGAGTTGATCTTTGTATGATAAAAGCCGCGGTCAGTGTGCTCAAGCAGAAAAAACACTGAAGACAAATCTGGTATTCGTGTCCCCTGGGGTCAGGCTCTGCTCCCGATTGGACAAAGGACGAATTAGTTTTCACAGAAATTAGGTTACCAATTTATGACTTTTTGAGTTTCCTTAAAAAGTCTGTTTTTTAAATAAGTCCCGTAAGGGGAATAGACAATGACACTATAGTACTTCCACAATGGTTAGGAATGACAAAGTGGGGAATACGAGTAAGGAGAATTAAAAATTGCAGTATGGCATATCTTTACAGTATTAAATACTACTACAACTGAATTGTGTGTGTTTTACTAAGGCAATATCCTGGAACAGACTATTCATATTTAAACTGTTCTCTATGGATCTTAGAGATTTGACTGGACTATATATACACAGTTGAAATCAGACGTTTCCATACAGTATATATAAAGAGATTTTTTTTTTCCTCAACGTCTGACATGAAATCAGACTAAACTTTTCCTGTTTTAAGGCAATTAGGATTACCAAAATTATTTCTATTTGCTGATGCCATCTATTTTGTGAAGACACCAGGAGCCTGGTATTTGAGCATTTGAGCCTGGAGCAAAACATCCCCACAACATGATGCTTCCACCTCCGTATTTGAAAGTTGGGATGGAGTTCTCGGGCTTGCAAGATTAACCCCTTTCTCCTCCAAACGTACCAATGCTCATTATGGCCAAACAGTTCAATTCTCCAGAAATGTTGGTCTTCGTCCCTGTGTGCATTTGCAAACTTTAATTGGGCTTTTTTTATGTTTCATTTGGAATGATGGCTTCTTCCTGGCAGAGTGGACTTTCAGCCCATGTCAGTACAGTGGTCATTTCACTGTAGCTAATGACACACTCTTACCAACTACAGCCGGCATCTTCACACGGTCTTTTTCTTTTGTTCTTGGGTTGCTATGCAGATTTCGGACCGAAGCATGTGCATCCCTGGGACATAGAACCCGTCCCCTTCCTAAGCGGTATGATGGCTGGACATTCCCATGGAGTTTATACTTGCGTATAATTGTTTGAACAGATTAACGTGGCACCTTCAGGCATCTAGAAATTGCACCCAAGGATGAACCAGACTTTTGCAGGTCCACAATTATCTTCCTTAAATTTTGGCTGATTTCTTTTTACTTTTCAGAATAATTTGCTAATAATAATTCCGCTGAAATTGAGCGTTTTTTGAGCATGAACGGCCTTTTTCAGGTCATGCCACTGCATTTCAAATGGATTCAAGTCCGGACTTTGACTTGGTCACTCCAAAACTTTCATTTTTTTTTTTTTTAAGCCATTCAGAAGTTGACTTGGTGGTGTGTTTTGGATCGTTATCCTGCTGCAGAACCAAGTGTGCTTCAGCTTGAGGTCACAAACTGATGGCTGAACATTCTCCTTCAGGATTTTTTGTTAAAGACCAGAATTCATGGTTCAATCAATAACAACAAGTTGTCCAGATCTTGAAGGAGCAAAGCAGCCCAAGACCATCACACTACCACCACCTTGGTTGACTGTTGGTAGGATGTTCTGAAGACCTGGAATTAGCAGGTACTGTTGCCACAAGCAAAACAGTCAGTAATGCACTCCGCCGCCATGGCCTGTATGCACACTCATCACGCAAGACCCCATTGCTGAAAGATAACCCAAAGCTTGTCAAAGCTTCTCTAAAGTTTGCTGAACAACATTTGGACAAACCAGTTAAATGCTGGGAGAATATAGTCTGATGAGAGCAAAATTTAACTCTTTGGATGCCATAATGCACAAGACGTTTGGAGGAGGAATGGCACTGCACATCACCCTAAAAAGACCATGTCAACAGTGAAGTACAGAGGTGGGGACATAATGATGTTGGGGCTGCTTTTCAGAAAAGGTTCTGGTAAACTTCACATTATTGAAGGAAGGATGAATAGGCAAATCTACTGAGACATTCTTGATAAAAATCTGCTGCCATCTACGAGGATGATGAAAAATAATTGATTGGTTTAAAAAAATAAATAAATAAAGCTGCTAGAATGACCCAGCCAATCAGCTGACTTGAATCCAATAGAAAATCTGTGGAAAGAAATGAAATTTAAGGTCCATAAAAGAAGCCCACGGAACCTTCAAGATTTGAAGACTGCTCGTATTGAGGAATGCGCCAAAATCACACCAGGGCAATGCATGGGACAAGTTTCTCCATACAGGAAGCGTCTTGAAGCTGTCATTGCAAACAAAGTCTTTTGTACAAAGTATTAAATAAATACCAATTGGTACGTTCAATACTTTTTCCCTGTGTCATTTCACATTATTACACATAACTTAATTTCTGAGCTTATTTGTTCTACTTTTTTGTATGTATGTATTATTTGGGTTGTTCCAAACATTTGGTGAAATTTTCATGTCAATACCATCTTTGGAAATATATTTAGTGAGAAAAATGGTGACGTTAAATGTATATATTTACAGTGGAACCTACTACTGCCGTTATGTGACGATCATTGACTCAGTGGATAAACAAGACAAACAAAACAAAAATTTCCAGCAAGAGAAGCAATACGTCACAGTTCAACTGAATGAATGGCGTGCCAAATTATTTAAAAGTCTTATGGAATTGTTTTATAGGTTTAAAAGAACTGGTGTCTGCTCAAGAATATTTTTGAGTGCTGTATTGATATTTGTGTGTAGTACTTACAGCTTTCTAATTGCATAATGCAGGTCTGAACATCCATGGGGAAGTTTTTTAGATCCATGGGACATGAGAGAGTTAACGTTAGCCTGAAAGCATATAGAAAAGAGTATAAATGAGAAGTAAGTGAAACAGTAACAGCGTTGAACTTAACTTAAAATGATGCACAGATTCCACATTCACGGGTTTTGGAGGACACATTTTAGTAACTCCTCAGACACTTTAAACAAACTGGCAATGGTTCTTTTGAAAAACAAAATGCTGCCGGTTAAGTACTGTTCATTTGATAGCTTGGCAGATTCAGTATACTTCTCACATTAACTTCGGTTCCCAGCATGCATTGCACCATTCAATGCTGAAATTTTGCCGTATTAAGGAAATTAATCATTATTGTTCAAGTGTGTTTGTGTTACCCGTAGTTCATTAAATGTGAGTCTTAATTAACTGCTGTCTTACATTTATGTTGCACTTTGGATGAAACCCTGACTGTGAGTTGTGTGCAAAATAGCAACCTCCTGGTCAGTTACGTAAATTTGTGATAAGGGATAAAGTTTTAATTGCCTATATTAATAGATTACACCACAAATATTCCATAAACTATGATACGTAAAAATTTAATAGCATTTCATACACTTACAAACGTCTTTAAACATTGCTGTACTCTGAAAAATGCAGTATTGTACAGTCCAGGAAACACCTTATGGGAAATCACACATCTTTTCTGCTTTCCTTGCTCTGTGTAGTCAAGTTGCCACCTCCACTCATATTACAAAAATAAGACAATGTCATTACTGTCATAGTCTGTTGCATGTTTTTGTTTGCACATTAAGGACTACAGTACTGTTTGCCCGTAGTTGTACTAAATTGCCCGTAGTTGTGAATGTCAGTGCAAATGGTTGTTTCTTTGTATGTGTACTGCGATTGGCAAGCGCCCAGTTCAGGGTGTACCCCGACTGTCGCCCAGAGTCAGCTGGGATAAGGCTCCAGCACGCCCGCGACCCTAGTGAGGATAAGCGATACAGAAGATGAATGAATGAATATACAGTATATCACTGGGTTTAAAAAATGTTATTCCAATATCGTGCAGCCCTATTATAAGTAGTTAAAAACAAGATATCCATCGAATACGAGGTCCTCCGGGAGCCGCCATATTTACGGCGTGTATAAATGATGACATTACCGCGCATTCACGTCGAGACGGAGCATGCGCAGACAGCACATTTTCCGGCTCTATTCCGAATGAGAGTTTACATGGCAAAAATTTACTTCTGATCGGTTTGGGAAAAGGAATATTCCACCCCTGTGAAACTGAATGAAATTCCTTTCGGATTCGGCCTGTTTATTCTGATTGTGGTGTTTCAACAGAGTATTTTCATTCGGTTTGGGCTTCTAAACCGATTATAATCGGAATAGAAGGCTCAATGTAAACCAGGCTATACTGTACAAAAAACAAGACGACGTATACCCAACGCAACGGGACATTTTGACAACTGCAACTTCAGAACTGTTCTCCCAAAGTACATACAGTACATTTGTGTACATACTGAAAACAGTATTTTGCCATGACAATAACAACAATAATTTTCAGATTTCTTTACATGTCGCAAAAAAAGAAAAAAAACAAATCGGCAATTTTCTACTGATAAAGGGGGGCAATTTTCTACTGATAAAGGGGGGCAATTGCTGAACTGAAATGTGCGGGGGTTGACTTTATTCGACCATTTTATTATGTTTTATGTATATTTTTGGGGTTTCTGTGTTGTATTTTAGTTTATGCTTTGTATATTCTCTTTGCGTGAACCGGAAGTTTGCTGAGGGACTGCTGGACCGTTTCCCAACTTCTTTTTTACCATATGTACACAGTCACCCTAAAACTCACCTTATAGAGTATAAAACATTTCCATTCTTAAAAATCCGCAGCAACTTGTTGTCTGTTGTAACCTCGTGGAAGTGTGCACCCTTCTCATTGGCGAAGAACAGATCTGGCTTCCAAATGGAGTCTAACATAGAGGGATCCAAGTCCAAAGAGTCATCTGGATATTCTGCATAGGCAAGCCTGGGATCATTCCACTGCTGACGAAGGAAGATATTCACGCGATAGTCCTAAATGCACAAGAAATAACATGGGTTCATTATGGAGATTGATCCATACTATGGCATCTGAAATGGATCTCTTCCAAAGCCGTTTGGACGTTGTATAAAACATAAATAAAAACAGAATGACAATGATTTGCAACCTATGTTGAATTGTCTACACTCCAAAGACAAGATATATCATGTTGAAATTGATATCCATCCATTTTCTACACCGCTTACAGGTACACCCTGAACTGGTCGGCAACCAATCGTAGGGCAGATAAACAAACAACCAGTCGCACTCACATTCACACCTACGGACAATTTAGAGTTTTCAATAAACCTAGCTTGCAACTGATATATATATATATATATATATATATATATATTATTTATTTTTTTGTGCAAATATTCACTCATTTTGAATTTGATGCCGGCAACACATTCTGTGACAGGGACATGTTTACCACAGTGTTACCTTTCCTTTTAACAACAGTCAATAAGCATTTGTGAACTGAGGACACTAATTGTTGAAGCTTTGTAGGTGAAATTCTTTCCCATTCTTGCTTGATGTACAACTTCATTTGCTCAACAGTCCGATGTCTGCGTTGTTGTATTTTGCACTTCATAACGCGCCACACATTTTCAATGGGATACAGGTCTGGACTGCTGGCAGGCCAGTCTAGTACTCGCACTCTTTTACAACGAAGCCACACTGTTGTAACGTGCAGAATGTGGCTTGGCATCGTCTTGCTGAAATAAGCTTGTACATCCCTAAAAAGACGTTGCTCGGATGGCAGCATATATATTGCTAAGACCTGTATATACAGTACCTTTTAGCACTACTGATGCCTTCACAGATATGCAAGTTACCCATGCCATTGGCACGAACACACCCCCATACTATCCCAGATGCTGCCTTTCAAACTTTGTGCTGATAACTATCCGGGTGGTCCTTTTCCTCTTTGGTCCGGAGGACACAATGTCCATGATTTCCAAAAACAATTTGAAATGTAGACGACAGCACACTTTTTTACTTTGCGTCAGTCCATCTCAGATGAGCTTGGGCCTAGAGAAGCCAGTGGCTAGTCTGGGTGTTGTTGATATGTGGGTTTCACTTTGCATGGTAGAGTTTTCCATCCATCCATTTTCTGAGCCGCTTCTCCTCACTAGGGTCGCGGGGGTGCTGGAGCCTATCCCAGCTGTCATCGGGCAGGAGGCGGGGTACACCCTGAACTGGTTGCCAGCCAATCGCAGGGCACATAGAAACAAACAACCATTCGCACTCACAGTCATGCCTACGGGCAATTTAGAGTCTCCAATTCATGCATGTTTTTTGGGATGTGGGAGGAAACCGGAGTGCCCGGAGAAAACCCACGCAGGCACGGGGAGAACATGCAAACTCCACACAGGCGGGGACGGGGATTGAACCCCGCACCTCAGAACTGTGAGGCTGACGCTCTAACCAGTCGGCCACCGTGCCGCCTTGGTAGAGTTTTGACTTGCATTATGAGATGTAGCGACGAACTGAAAATGGTTTTCCTAAGTGTTTCTGAGCCCACGTGGCAATATCCTTCACACAATTATGATGGTTTTTAATGCAGTGCCGCCTGAGGGCTCGAAGGTTACAGGCATTCAATGTTGGTTTTTGGCCTTGCCACTTACGTACAAAGATTTCTCCTGATTCTCTTAATCTTTGGATGATATTATGGACCGTCGATGTTGAAATCCCTAAATTCCTTGCAATTGTATGTTGACAAATGTTGCTCTTAAACAGTTGGACTATTTGCTGACGCAGTTTTAGCGGACATGCGCTCCGCAAACTGAGGTGTCACAGGGACTCCCAACCACTTGAGAACGCCACTCCTCCACGCTGCCCTGCTGTGAGACGGTGACTAGGAGAATGCCTGGTGTATGTCAAGTGGAAATTAACCTAATTAGCAGCTTCCCGTCAAATCTTGATTTCTGGCTTCAAAAGACTCCTTCCCCAACCAAAAGGTTGAGGGACTCTCCCTTCAAGGAGACTATGTGGTTAATATTCAAACATGCATATGGGGCGCCACCCACTGGCGTTGAGGGGAATTGCAAGCGCCAACCTGTGGCCGCGCCTTTGATGTTTGTTAACGGAAGATAAAATGTCCGTTTTGATATCTTACAAACTCTGTAGAAATATTCCAAATGTATGCCTTTGTGTCAGTGTCACTATTGTCAGTTTGACAGGGCCTCTGCAAGATTTTGAAAGCTGTTCCTCGTGACTTGAAATCAAACAGGACGAAATGTTGTATTGAACAATAAGCAACCGATCTGTCACGACCAAAGTTTAAACAATGATTCTATGCGTGAGAGTACAAACTTTAGATTAATATGATCTTAAACCCATTTGATCACATTTGTAGACAAGATTCAGGCTGATATTTGTGGTCTTCTCCAAGTCGGCAATCCCTCTTCCTACGCCCCGCCTCTGGGGTATTTAAATCTTAACTCACACCTTCTCCCGCCAGTATAGTCTTGTGTTTTTTTTCATCTCCTCTTACCTTGCTGGCAGCTCGCCAGCTGGGCTGGCCGTCGGCGACCCCTCCCAGTTTCCCCTTTCTTTTGTGCTGGCACATGGCTTGGTAACCGTGAGCCGGGATAGAACCGACATGGCAAGCGGTATCGCTCTGAAATTGCCAGCGATCCCCCAAAAGAGGCAGGAAAAGAGACGTCTGGTTCTCCCAAGAAGGCGTGACGACCAGCCATTGATCTTTTCCTGCCTCTTTTATTTTGTTTTTATTTTTCTACATCTTTTTTGTCTGCAACCAAATCTGTCACCTTGCTTCCAGAGCCACTTCCAAAGAGAGACTACCACCCACCAGCTTGAATTTACAGTCGTGAGTAAACGCGGCAACTTTGCCAGACTACAATATTAGTGTCTAATAATTTCGGGGAAAGTACTTTCTTCAGACAAAATCTCAACTTTGTCCGCTCTTTCTCTCGCTCTGACTCAACGCATTAAACGTTCACACGCTCATTTATTTTAGCCCAGTGACCACACACATGATTTCATCTTTTCCATTTTCGTACGCCTAATTTTCTTTCTCTCTTTTACCATTAGTATTATTTTCTTGTTGTAGTTTGTAGTTGTAGCTGTGTGTTTCCTTAGATGTCATTAAAAAGACCATAAAATTCCACTCTTGGTTGTATTTTGTGTGTTCTGAGTTTAAGTAAACCTCTGTATTCTAGAACTCAAAATGTCATAAAGTGTAGCAATCTTCAGATTACGAGACTGATAAAAACAGGTTTGTCGTCATTTCTCCTAAAGTTTATACTTATAAAAAGTGGCGTGGTGCCCTTTCGAGACATTTGTTTGATTTTAACAATTGAACTTAATATTTCGATAATCCGGAAGTAATGCAAGCGTTGCTTCCGACTTATTATTTTCTCCTAAATTAATTACATTTTTATTTGACCAATATACGCTACACAGTTGTTCACCAAGTGGCGAACCTCGCCCCAGCCTTGCTTGTGAACAAGTGAGCCATTCACAAATGCTCCTTTTATACCCTATCCTGACCAATAAAACTGTTCACCTGTGGAATGTTCCAAAAGGTATTTTTTCACGATTGCTCAATTTTCCCAGTCTTTTTTTTGCCTCTGTCCCAGCTTTTTTGGAATGTGTTGCAGGCATCAAATTCAAAATGACAGAATATTTGCAAAAAATAAATAAAAATAATAACAATAATACCAATAACAATTCTTCTGTTTGAACATTAAATATATTGTCTTTGTAATGTAGTCAAATGATTATAGGTTGAAAGGCTTTCCAAATCATTGTATTCTGTTTTTATGTTTTACACAATGTGCGAACTTAATTGGAATTGGGGTTTATACTTTTACTCAAGTAAAAATAGAAAAAGTAAAAGTATTCACAATATTCCAATTTATACAACATGTATGTAAATCATTACTTTGAGGCTACATTGAAACCACCAGGCTCAGAACCCCTAATGATTATGACAATATATGGACAGGGGTGCACATAATTTTGGTGTAGTTCTCAAATGAGCACCAGAGGTTGTTTCTTGATAGTCCTCCTTTTTTTTTCATGACCAATCAACCTTTGTTGCTTATTGTCTGTACAAATATGTTTGTTTAACGACAATTTTTTCCCCCTTTTTGTTTTTTTTGCATATTCTTTACATTTTAGTCTTAATCAGAGCTGGTACACAGCCTGTACATACATACCTGCAGCAATAGACAGATTTAGACACATTGTATATCAATTCGGCGGAACGTTGGGTGACTGGTTAGAGCGTCTGCCTCACAGTTCTGAGGACGGGGGTTCGATCCCCAGCCCCGCCTGTGTGGAGTTTGCATGTTCTCCCCGTGCCTGTGTGGGTTTTCTCCGGGCACTCCGGTTTCCTCCCACATCCCAAAAAAAACCAATCATGGTAGCTTAATTGTGAATGTGAGTGCAAGTAGTTGTTTGTTTGCGTGTGCCCTGCAACTGGCTGGCGACCGGTTGAGGGTGTACCCCACCTCCTGCCCGATTATAGCTGGGATAGCCTCCAGCACTCCCACGACCCTTGTGAGGATAAACGGCTCAGAAAATGGATGGATCTATATCAATTCATACCTTAGGGTTAAGGGTTAAAAAACTAAACAAAGGACAAACAAACATTGGCAAAGGAGACTGACTTGTGATGTGAAGTTGGGAGTTAGTTTAAACCCAAATATGCACCAATCCGTACTTTTAGTAGACAGCAATTTGGATTTACGTGCGTGGAACACAATTTAGGTAGGCTGGTTGAGCTCCCGAATGTTTGGCCGGTCCGATCCGCACGGGGCAACAGGTGGATTTGGCGGGAAACGAGGAAAGGGAAAAAAAATAGCCAGATCTGTTTTTTCACCCGTATGTCGCTGTTCGGAAGACGTTCGGAGCGGACGTGTGCTGCCCGCTTCCTTCCCCACGGAGTTTTCCCAGGCACCCCAGAAGGGTAGCTCAGAGCGCTGGCAGGCTGCCCTGCGGCTGGGAACGGTCCAATGTGTCTTCGCCACCTCGTGATGCGAGGTGGAGCGTCCCGGCTGAGCCAGTCTTCGGTAAATTGGTCGAACGAAGCGCCCACAACAAAGGGGGATCCGACCTTTATGGCCAGCCATCAAGGGGGTTGTCCAACCCCCCTTAACCCCCGCCTCCGGGACCAAAAGGGAAGCTGGACCACCTCTGAATGTTACTTTTCCATTTTATGATTATTTTGTGGTTTTAACTCATCCATCCATCCATCCATCCATCCATCCATCCATTTTCTGAGCCGCTTCTCCTCACTAGGGTCGCGGTCGTGCTGGAGCCTATCGAGCAGGAGGCGGGGTACACCCTGAAATGGTTGCCAGCCAATCGCAGGGCACATACAAACAAACAACCATCTGCACTCACATTCACACCTACAGGCAATTTAGAGTCTCCAATGAATGCATGTTTTTGGGATGTGGGAGGAAACCGGAGTGCCCGGAGAAAACCCACGCAGGCACGGGGAGAACATGCAAACTCCACACAGGCGGAGCCAGGGATTGAACCCCGGTCCTCAGAACTGTGAGACTGACGCTCTAACCAGTCGTCCACCGTGCCGCTGGTTTTAATCCGGTGGAATGAAATATTAATTATTGGATTGAAGATAACGAGACCTCTTTAATCACGGTAACGAATGTTTCAATTGTATGTGGTTGTGGAGAACATTGTAATATTTGCAATGTGGCATTTGTGTTGTGTGGGGTAAAACATTTCATGCGGTTCAGTTGGCAAACAGATTTGACATCAGACATTCAAATTTGCAGAAATACAATCACTAGTGGCGCTATTCCGAGAGTAACGCTGGTGGCGTTCATGTTCTTACAATATTATATAAGATTCAAGTCCAGTGAAGATTGTCCTTAGTTGCAGGGGCTGCAGCAAATTTCCACTACCTGTGGGTGTCGCTAGTGCTCCATCCATTGTCCCAGCCAGGATGAGCAAATGCCACTGAAAACAGCGGTAAAGAAAAGTATTTGTTGGTGAGACTCTCCAGGCTGGCTAGGGGTGGAAGTTAATTAATTTAGCGTCCGGGTGAGAAAACACATGTCTGTGTCTCAGCTTTGATGCTACTTGGGACTAGCTTGTAATTCATTTAGCATCCGTGTGCGACCCAGACTTCAACAAGCTTTCTACAAAACTAACGTGGTTCATTAATTGCAGGCAATTTTGATAAAAGAGCCAAGAAAAAATCTTACCAATTAAAGGTTATTCCCAGTTTCGAGTTCCCTTATGATTGTACGACCTGTGTGCAACCTTACGCAGCACAATGTGAAGGCATCCTTGTTATTTTGGTTTCCACAAACATGGAATGCACTTGGCCCCCCACTAGCTTAGCGTACCTATGTTTTTTTTTTAGTATTTCACTTTTTATGTTGCGTCGTCGCTAATTTAAGAAGATTTTAAAAGTAACGGTCTAATTTTTAAATTGTAAGGAGTAGAAAGTACAGATATTTGTGTTTAAAAAGTAAGGAGTAAAGGTAAAAAGTCGCCAGAAAAATAAATACTCACGTAAATAGATACCTGAAACACCTACTTACGCACAGTAACGAAGTACAAGTACTTCATTACTTCCCAACTCTGCAAGTGAGGGAAGAATTGATTGGGAGATCGACAGGCAGATTGATGCAGCGTCTGCAGTAATGCAGACTCTGTATTTGTTGTGTTGAAAAGGGAACTGAGCCGGACTGGCCAAGCTAAATCCAACAGTAAGTCTGCCATTTTTAATTTTCTTTCGAACTCTGACCTATTTTTTGCCTTTTATAGCCGTCATATTTTAACAAACACCTCTCAGAGATTTTATCCGAATGACTTCAAACTTTGGGTCTCTCATCTAAAGATGTTGAAGATGAAAAGTATTTAAAAGCTTTTCATTCTGTACAACGCTCGGAGAACTTACGTTTCGTCATGATAACAGTTGTTTTAATTTTGACTGTACATGCTCATATCTTTTCAAAAAGTCACACATTTGATAAGAGCCCAGGCCAGAAGACATGTACAAACTGTTATTTACTCATAGTCATAGCGCAACCTACTGGCAAACTTGGCACACAGATAAAACGTTCTTGTTGTTATTGCTATATGTACAGTACCTAATTATTTCCTCCATTAGTTTTTTTGTGCCCTGCTGTTTTTTAGGGTCTATACATACACAAAAACTCAGGAAACTTTGCACACACATTGAGCCTGCCCAAAAATTCAATATTTAACATGTTTATTGTGCAATTTAAAAAATATGGTTCAGTAGCGCCCCCTAAAAGATTTTAACAAAGCAGCCCCGCCTGCACGTTTCACCGACATCTACCAACACTGGGAGGCACATGTAAAAGCCCAAGACGGACAAAAAAGTGTCTTGGAGCCATACCCTAAACCCAACAGGAAGTCCGCCATTATTAATATACTTAGTTTACTTATTGATTCTGACCCATTTTTCGCCTTTTAAAGCAGTCATATTTTTACAAACTCCTCCTACAGATTTTATCCGATTGACTTTTAACTTTGGGTGTTTCATCTTCATCATATTGAAGATGAAAAAGTTATTAAAAGCTTTCCATTTTGTCTAATGCCATTGCCGTGGCGACATGCTGTTCGCCACGCTGTTGTGATGGGCTGCAAATAATTGTGAAGTAGAACGAAAATGAAAAACGATTTTACGTGAATATAAGTCTGAAAAGTGTGGTGCGCATTTCTATTCAATGGCACAGCAATGAGCCAGTAGCCCAACATGCTAGTACCCCAACGTGGCCAGGGGGTGTGAGGGCCAGTAGTAGAGCTGCTATGATATATCGTGTAATTTATTGTGTATAACGTGCATTTCCCCCCCCCCCCCCCAAAGAAAATGTCAAAAGTGCACATTATATATAGGTATAGGGGAAATTTGAATACATTTTCACATTTTATAAATGTATGCCGCCATCTAGAGGTTATGAAAAAGCTGTACACTTTCATTCCAATATGCTACTGCCACCGAGAGTTTATGAGAAAGGTGTACAATTTCATTCTAATATGCCACTGCCACCTAGAGGTTATGTAAAAGGTGGAGCCTACACTTTCATTCCAATATGACAGGGGTACGTATGACTGCATATATGTACAGTTGTACTCATAAGTTTACATACCCTGGCACAATTTGTGAAATATTCATCCATCCATTTTCTGAGCCCCTTATCCTCACTAGGGTCACGGGCGTGCTGGATCCTATCCCAGCTATCATCGGGCAGGAGGCGGGGTACACCCTGAACTGGTTTCCAGTCAAACGCAGGGCACATACAAACAAACAACCATTCACACTCACATTCACACCTACGGGCAATTTAGAGTTGTCAATTAACCTACCATGCATGTTTTTGGGATGTGGGAGGAAACCAGAGTGCCCGGAGAAAAACCACGCAGGCACGGGGAGAACATGCAAACTCCACACAGGCGGGGCCAAAGATTGAACCCCGGTCCTCAGAACTGTGGGGCAGATGCTCTAACCAGTCACCCACCATGCCGCCTACTTGTGAAATATTGTTATTTTAAATATGACTGATGACTGAACAACAACCATTAATTTATTTATGGTTATGTTTTGTTTTATGATAATGTTTTTCTGAAATGCTTGACAGTATAATTTGAATCCCATTAAAATAAAATTACATGTGATTCGCCTGGCCCTTCATGTTTTCTTTAAAGAATTTGACCAATCTTACAAATTCTACCTGGGTAATCAAACATGAGCACAACTGTGTGTTTTCTCATTTACTAAATAAAAGCAGGGCTGTGAATTTCAAAATCAGAGCAACTAAATAAAAAGAAAGTATTACGTGTTCCAATATAGTGTTTAACTTCAGAATAATTATTTGAAAAAACTAACAAAATACAGATAATATTTCATGTGTTGGGTAGAAGCAAAGTCATGCATTAAAAATCTGAATCAGAATCATCTTCATTTGCCAAGTATGTCCAAAAAACACACAAGGAATTTGTCTCCAGTAATTGGTGCCGCTCAAGTAGTACAACAGACAGTCAATTGACAGAGAACACTTTTGAGACATAAAGACATTGAGAAAAACAATCACTGAGCAATAAAGGGTTGCTAGTTATCTGGTAATGCCAGTAAAACAAATTTTGTGTGCAAAAAGATGCAGTCCTCTAGCACTTGGACTGGTTTTCCAGAATTTTGAGGTCAACTTTCATGGTGCGTCTTATACATGGGTGCGCATTATACACGAGAAATTACGGTACTTATGAGGCTACTTCCGGTTCAACCACATGTCAATTACAGGTTATTCATACTACAGCTCCAAATAATAATTATTTACTTGTTTGGTCTGTGGCGGCACGTTGGACATCTTATTTTGATTAAACACAAAAGACAATCAGTCTGCTTTCATGGAGGACTACAGAAATACCAAGATGGCACTGTATACAGGTGACCCTGTCCTTGGTGTGTCCTGTTATGCCTATTTGTGTGTGTTAATCGCATGTCTGCGTGCTCTTACACCCGTGAAGAGCGCCTTAAACAGGAATATAACTCCTACCGACCTACTGACATAATTTTTTTTGTTTTTGCGCCTGTTGAGGATCCGCCGCATTTTTTGACCCAAAAAGTGAGAAGCCCTAGAAGAGGAAAGTGAGCTGGCGTGCTTGTACAACTTTACAAACAGGGGACAAGAACACCTCTACCAGGGATTTTCCTCTCCAACGCATGCAATAAAACTCTGCAATAAAATAGATGTGCTGATACTGCCGATGAAGAGAAACAAGGACTTTTCCTACTCTTGTCTTTTGTGCTTCACAAAGACATGGATTCGTGAGCAGTTCCCAGACAGCGCATTACTTCTGGAAGGATTCCGGTTGTATCGTAACCAAAAGATCTCTGCCAAAAGCAAAGGTGGTGGTGTCTGTTTCTACACCAACGACTGGTGCACCAATGTCACTGTGATCTCTCAACACTGCTCTCCTGCTCTGGAATATTTTATCATAAACTGCAAGGCTTTGTAATCCCCACACGAGTTTGCATCATTCAATCGGCTGTTTACATCTCGCCGGACGCAAATGTGCACAAGACTCAGCGTCCACTCAAAGAGCATATCTTGAATGTAGAGTGGACCTTCCCGGACTCCCTGGTTATTGTACTCTGCGACTTTAACAAGGACTCTAAGCCATGAACTTCCCAAGTACAAACAGTTTATTAAATGCCCTACTGGAGAGGAAAACACTCTGTATCACTGCTACACTACAGGTAAGAGAGCCAATCGTGCCGTGCCCCGCTCCAGCATCAGACTTTCAGATCACGTGATGGTCTACCTGAATCCTGCAGACAGACAGAGGCTAAAGCTCTGCAAACCTGTTGTAAGGACTTCAAGGAGTTGGACCAGGGAGATTGTGTAGGAGCTATGCATGTGCTTACAAAAAAGAGGCTGGGAGGTGTTCAGGGTGTCACGGACGGCAATGCCGTAAGGGCAGATCCCAAAAAAGAGACTCTAGGTAAGAGGTCCGAACAATTCAAATTAAATGACAGAGCATGTGATGGCGAGACATACGAAACTAAAGGGACTCACAAACAGAGAGAATAAAAAAACAGATAACGCAGGGAGACACGACAAAAGGTCTGTGTGGTATAATCATATAGAACCTAAATTTGGACAGAACGGCGGCAAACAAGGGGAAAAAACGAGTGAATATTCCGACGCCCACACACTGTCACGGTGCCCTCTAAAAAGGCTGATGATTACAATGCATTACAGGGGCGTCACCGATGTCAACGCCCACCTTCGCTCACCCAGACACTGCAACACAAAGAAAAACAACTTGAAACACAGGGCCATGACAGTATCCCCCCCTCAAAGGACACCCCTGCGGACCACCTGGCTTCTGTGGTTTGAGAGAGTGGAAGGCCCGGAGCAGGGACGGATCTAAGAACGCTCCTCAGGGCCGTAACCCTCCCAGTTAACCAAATACTGCACACCCCTGCCCCTTTTTCTGGAATCCAATATTTCACCCACTGGGTACACTGGCTCACCATCAACCACCCACGGAGGAGGAGGAGGCACCGCTGGAGGACACAGAGGGCTGGAGGCAACCGGTTTGAGCTAGGAGACATGGAATACAGGGTGAACTTTCATGGCGGGAGGGAGCCGGACGAACGACTGGAGGAAGCCCCCAGCGCTTTGCAGAACAACCTCCAGACCTGAGAGACGAACTGCGGCCCCCTGTCAGACACCAGATAAGCAGGAATACCATGAACTCGGAAAACATGGTCGACAAGGAGATTAGCAGTCTCTAAGGAGGACGGCAGCTTCGGCAGAGCAACAAAATGGACCATCTTGGAGAATCTATCAACAACACTCAGGATGACTGAGTTCCCTCCGGACAGTGGAAGGCCCGTGATGAAGTCCAAGGCGACGTGGGACCAGGGGCGGGAAGGAATGGGCAGTGGACGAAGAAGACCAGCTGGAGGACGATGGGACATCTTGCTACGGGCACACACACTGAGTATGCCGAAACATATTCCTTAACGTCCCTGCGTTGTCTCGGCCACCATAACCGTTGGGAAATGAGGAAAAATGTCCGACTGACCCCAGGATGGCAAGCGACTCTAGAAGTGTGTCCCCACCTCAACACCTCTGGACATAAAACGACCGGAACAAACAACTTGCCATCAGGAACACCTCCCGGAGCCTGGACGTCCCTCCCCGACTCCACCACCTTTTTCTCAACCTCCCACTGAAGCGCTCCCACCACCCGGGTCCCAGGGAGAATGGTCTCCACAACAGGCGTTCTTCAACCCAGGGCGGTAAGTGATGATGAAATTGAAACAGGTAAGGAACAGGGCCCAACGTGCTTGACAGGGGTTGAGTCTCTTAGCAGTCCGGAGGTAAGACAGGTTCTTGTGGTCGGTGAAAACTTGAAAAGGTTCCCTAGTACCCTCTAGCCAGTGCCTCCACTCCTGCAGCGCCAGGACAATGGCCAGCAGCTCTCTATTTCCCACATCGTAATTGGTCTCTGCTAGGCTCAGGCGCCTAGAGAAGAAGGCGTAGGAGTGCAGCCTCTGGTCGACCGGGGACCTCTGGGACAGGACCGCCCACCTGAATCAGATGCGTCCACCTCGACAACAAAAGGAAGGTCAGGATTAGGATGATTTAACACAGGAGCCTTCACAAACAATTGTTTAATATGATGAAAAGTCACATCTGCCTTAGGGGTCCATACAAATGGTATTTAATTGGTAGTAAGTCTCGTCAGAGGTCCCACTTTAAGGCTGTAATCACGTATAAATCGCCTATAAAAATTAGCAAAACCCAAAAACCTCTGCAACTGCTTCCTAGACGCTGGAGTTTGCCAATCAACCACAGCCTTGATCTTGGCTGGATCGGCCCGAAGCTGGCCCTTCTCCAAGATGAACCCCAAAAACTGTACCGACTCCGCATGGAACTCACATTTCTCAGCTTTGATGTAAAGACAGTTTTCCATCAAGTGCTGCAACACCATGCGGACATGTTGGCGATGTTCATGTAGGTCACGGGAAAAGATTAAGATGTCATCCAAGTACACAAAACAGAATACATTTATCATGTCCCGGAGCACATCATTAATAAGACACTGAAACATTTGTGACATTCATGGATTCGTGAGTCCAAAAGGCATGACTAAATACTCAAAATGACCTAATGGAGTATTGAACGCAGTCTTCTACTCATCTCCCTCCTTCATCCTCACCAGGTGATAGGCATTTTGTGAACACGTTTGCAGACTGCAAAGGGGCAAACGCCGAGTCCAACAGTGGGAGAGGATACTTATTCTTTATCGTGATGTTGTTGAGACCCCGGAAATCGACACAGGGTGGCAGGGTCCCGTCCTTTTTATTGATAAAGAAAAATCCGGCGCCAACTGCCGCAGTACAGACACGTCCCCGCTCTCATGCGTCTCCGACGTTCCGTCTCTGTCAGTCGCCCCCCGCCGAGTTGCATCGGCTCCTCCACGGCCAGGCCTGGCTCCCTCGTCGTTGCCGAGGTGGATGGGGGAACACAGGCGGCATCTTCCTTGGCGGACGAAGAATGTCCCGGGGAAGCGGACCCAAAAAAAATGCGCCGTTCAGCCGCCCGCTCGCGGTGCTATTCCCTCAGTCAATTGTCGAGTCTAACGGCTAGTCCGATCAACTCCTCCAAATTAGTGGTCTCGTCCCGGGCCGCCAACTCATCTTTGATGGCAGGACAGAGTCTCCGACGAAAAATGCCGCTCAACGCAACATCGTCGAATCCAGTCTCTGCTGCCAGGATGCGGAACGAAATGGGTATTCGGCTACTGACAAGTCCCCCTGGGAATGGTCCAACAACCGCTACCGGGCTCCTTGCCCTTGACTGGGTGATCAAAAACTCTCCTCAGTTCGGATTCGAATGCCGGGAAGGAGGAACGTAACGCTGGGTTGGCGCTGTTGACCCCCCATCGCCCATGATGCCGCCTGACCCGTAAGTAGACTCATTATAAAAGCAACCTTCGTCTTATCCTGGGCATACGTGACCGGTTGTTGGTCGAATACTAGGGTACATTGATAAATAAATTGACCGCAGCCGCCGAGCTCCCTACCATAACGAGGTGGATTTGGGCGACAAGCTTCCCTGGCGGGTGGCACCGCGGCCGTCGTGTTGGTGGCGGGTGCTTCTGCCAGAACCGGAGGTGATCCAAGTGCACACACCTGATCAACCCGAGAACTCAGCGTACTGAGATGGGTCGTTAACACAGTAATTGTCTCCCTGAGCTCGTGTAACAATGTCTCGTATCTTCTTACCAAATGTCCCTGACTTGCCAACGTGTGGGGAAAAAAGTCTGAATCTGTGGGATCCATTTTTGGTCGGAATATTCTGTCACGGACGGCAATGCCATAAGGGCAGATCCCAAAAAAGGGACTCTAGGTAAGAGGTCCGAACAATTTTAATTAAATGACAGAGCATGTGATGGCGAGACATACAAAACTAAAGGGACTAACAAACAGAGAGAATCAAAAAACAGATAACGCAGGGAGACACGACAAAAGGTCCGTGTGGTATAATCGTATAGAACTTAAATTTGTACAGCGGTCAGAACGAAGGCAAACACGGGGCAAAAACAAGTGAATATTCCGACGCCCACACACTGTCACGGTGCCCTCTAAAAAGGCTGATGATTACAATGCATGACAGGTGCGTCACCGATGTCAACTCCCACCTTCGCTCACCCAGACACTGCAACACAAAGAAAAACAACTTGAAACACAGGGCCATGACACAGGGCTGCAACACACAGTCTGGATGAGTACACGCACACTGACTCATATAACTTCTGTGTGGAAAGCAATATACCAAAGCACACCAGGGTGTGTTACAACAATGACAAACCCTGGTTCACAGCTAAGCTCAGGCAGATTCATCAAGAAAAAGTTCAGAAGTGGAGACAGGAGCAGCTACAAAGAGGCAAAATACCGTTTTTGCTGGGAGATGAGGAATGCTAAATTTATGTATTCAGAGCGATTCCAGCAGCAGTTCACTGTCAACAACTCTGTGACTGTTTGGCGAGGACAAATTTAAGAACTATACGCCGAAAGCCCCTCAAGGTGTGTATGACCTGGCCCTCACCCAGAGCCTCATCACCCACTACTCTCGCTTCGATGGTCCATCAGCCCTTGACACATCTCCGGACACCCCTGCGTCCCCCTAGAACATCATAATGGTCTCCAGTGACCCCCCCCCCCCAACACACACACACACACCACCCCGGCTCTGTCAATCCCCAAGCAGGATGTGCACAAAATGTTCAGAAAGATGAAGTCCCACAAAGCCCCTGGGCCTGTCAGTGTCTCCCCCTACACCCTAAGACACTGTGGGTGAGCTGGTTCTCATCTTCGCGGACATTTTCAACACCTCCTTGGAGTGGCCATCTGCCAGCCTGCTTCAATTCCTCCAGTATCGCCCCTGTCCCCAGGAAGCCACGGATTACAGGATTAAATGACTACAGACCTGTGACACTGACATCTGTAGTTAAGCAGTCTTTTGAGGGTCTGGTCCTCTCACACCTCAAATAAATCAGCTCCCTCCACCTGGATCCACTGCACTACGTCTCAAGAGCCAACAGCTGTGTCGATGATGCAGTCAATCTGGCCCTCTGATACATTCTGCAGCAGAGCTCCCCAAAAACCTATGCCAGGATCTGGTTCGTCGACTTCAGCTCTGCCTCTCCATCCTCCCAGCTCAACTCCAGGACAAGCTCTTTCAGTTCAAGGTGCCTGAGTCCCTCTGCAAGTGGATAACAGACTTCCTGACAGACCAAAACCAGCATGTGCAGCTGGGGAAGAGTGTGTCAAACATTCGGACCATCAGTACCAGATCCACTCAGGGCTGTGTACTTTCGCCTTGGCTCTTCTCCCTGTACATCAAACTGCTGCACCTCCAGACATCAATCTGTAAAACTGAACAAGTTTGTGCACAACACCACCCTCATGGGGCTTATCTTGGATTGCTATGAGTCTGTCTACAGAAAGGAGGTGGACCGGCTGGTGTCCTGGTGCAACTGCATCAACCTGGAACACCCAGAAAACAAATGAGATCAGTGTGGACTTCAGCAAAGTCACAGCCCCATGGTGCCCTCAACCTAAAATGCACTATAACCTTTACATAATGAAATATGATCATATGATCAGACGATAATACATTTACTGTAGGTGGCACTTCTGCCTCACAGTTCTGATGATCCGGGTTCACAGCCCCATGGTGCCCCCTCAACTTCAAAAGGTCCCCCAACACCATTGTGGACTCTTTCAGCTTGCGAGGCAACACCACCTCAAGTGGGAGCCGACCATGAGCTGCCAACTAAGATTATGGTGCAGTTCGACACGGCCATCATTGAGTCCATCCTCACCTCTCAATCACCATGTGGTACGCTGGTGCCACAGTCAGGGACAGGCACAGACTGCAGCGCACTGTGCGTGCTGATGAGAAGGTGATCTGCTGGAGACTCCCATCCATCCAGGAACTGTACGTCTCCAGGATCCGGGGGTCTGGAGATCTGATTGCAGCTCACACTACACACCCTGGACAGAGCCTGTGTGACACTCTCCCCTCAGGCAGGAGGCTACGGTCGATTCGGACCAGAACCTCCCACAACCTGAAGAGTTTTTTCCCCTCGGCCATCCGATTCATGAATACTAAACCGGTATCACCTCGTAAAAGGTCACACGTACACCTGATGCTTATGGCACACTGTTTATGCTTGTTTAAAAAAAAAATCCTTCTTCGTCAATTTATATTTGAATTTCCATTTTTTATTATTACCATCTATGTTTCATATTCTTCCCATGGGCTCATCACCTGTGGGAGAGGCCATAGGGGTCGGGTGCAGTGTGAGCCGGGGGGTGGCCGAAGGAAGGGACCTTGATCTGATCCTGGGTTACAGAAGCTGGCTCTAGGGACGTGGAATGTCACCTCTCTGCCAGGAAAGGAGCCCGAGCTGGTGTGTGAGGTCGAGAAGTTTCAACTAGATATAGTCGGGTTCGCCTCCACACACGGCTTGGGCTCTGGAACGAGTCCTCTTCAGAGGGGTTGGACTCTCTTCCCCTCTGGAGTTGCCTACGGTGAGAGGCGCTGAGCAGGTGTGTGTATACTTATTGTCCCCTGGCTCGGCGCCTGTACGTTGGGGTTCACCCCAATGGACGAGAGGGTGGGGATGGGGGGGGGGGGGGGGGGCGGGAGATCCGGACTGTTGCTTGTGCCTATGCACCAAATAGCAGTTCAGAGTAGCCACCCTTTTTGGTGTCCTTCGAGGGGGTGCTGGAGAGCACTCCCGCTGGAGCCTCCATCGATCTGCTGGGGGACTTCAATGCTCACGTGGGCAATGACAGCGAGACCTGGAAGGGCGTGATTGGGAGGTATGGCCCCCCGGTCAGAACCCGAGCAGTGTTCTGTTATTGGACTTCTGTGCTCATCACGGATTATCATTAACGAACACCATGTTCAAGTATAAGGGTCTCCACACATGCACTTAGCACCAGGACACCTTAGGTCGGAGTTTGATGAATGACTTTCTGGTTGTGTCATCGGACTTCCTCCGATGGTGGGGAAAGATGCCGGTCCGACTTGGCAGGCCCAAACGTATTGTGAGGGTCTGCTGGGAACGTCTGGCAGAATCCCCTTTCTCCGACAGAACTTTGCTCATGTTCCAGCGGAGGCGGGGGACATTCGAGTCCGAGTGGACCATGTTCCGCGCCGCCATTGCTGAGGTGGCGGACCGGAGCTGTGGCTGTAATGTGGTCAGTGCCACTCATGGCGGCAATCCCTGAACCCGTTGGTGGACGCCAACGGTGAGGGATGCCGTCAAGCTGAAGAAGGAGTCCTTTTTGGCCTGTGGAACCCCTAAGGCAGCTTTGGTGGTCGCTGAAATTCTGGTCCACCAACCGCCGTCTCAGGAGGGGGAAGCAATGCACCATCAACACTGTGTATAGTGGGGATGGGACGCTGCTGACCTCGACTTGGGACGTTGTGAGTCGGTGGGGAGAATACTTTGAAGACCTCCTCAATTCCACTGACATGCCTTCCCATGAGGAAGCAGAGTCTGGGGTCTCTGAGGCGGGCTCTCCTATCTCTGGGGTTGAGGTCACCGAGGTGGTTAAAAAGCTCCTCGGTGGAAAGGCGGGGGTGGATAAGATTCGCCCGAAGTTCCTAAAGGCTCTGGATGTTGTGGCTCTGACCTGGTTGACATGCCTCTGCAACATCGCATGGAAATATTCTCATCCTCTTCGCCCACAAGCATGGCCACCGACACCATACAGTAAATCAATCCATTCTTCTCACCCGGCTTGAAACCGTCTTCTACATTAACGACACTGCCATCTCCTGGTTCAGATTCTCTCTCTCTGACAGAAGCCAATTCATCGACATCAACAACTGTAAATCACCCACTTCTCCCCTCCTTCAAGGTGTCCCACAAGGTTATGTTCTTGGCCCCATCCTCTTCATCCTGTACCTGTTTCTTTTGGGTCACAAATTTTGCTGTCACGGTCTCCAGTTCCAATGCTTTGTCGACAAGATCCGACTCCTAATCACCACCAAACCAATCTCCACTGCCACCTACTCAACCCAGAGAAACTACATCTCTGAAATAAAACCATGGCTTGCATCCATCTTCTTCTGATAAACTGTGATAAATCATAGGACTAAAAACACTGACAAAATCCACCTATGACTTCACCCTAAATGTTGTCGGCTCCATAGTATCCACCTCATAAACTTCAGTGTATCCAAAACTTTGCTCCCCGCCTGCTCATGCACTCCCGGACTCACAACCACATCACTCCTGTCCTCCATAAACTCCACTGGCTCCCCACGCCCCAGAGAATCCACTTTAAACTTCTATCACAATTTACAATTATTGTTATTATTATTATGATCCATCCATTAATTTTCCATACCGCTTATCCTCACTAGGCTTGCGGACGTGCCGGAGCCTATCGCAGCCGACTTTGGGTGAGAGGACCCTGAACTGGTTGGCAATCAATCGCAGGGCACACATAGACAAACAACCATTCACAATCACATCTACGAGCAATTTAGACTCTTCAATCAACCTACCATGCATGTTTTGGGGATGTGGGAGGAAACAGAAGTACCCGGAGAAAACACACGCAGGCACGGGGAGAACATGCAAACTCCACACAGGCGAGGCCAGATTTGAACCCGGGTCCTCACAACTGTGAGGCAGATGTGCCAACCATTCCGCCTATAATAATAATAATAATAATAAAAATTATTATTATTATTACTTTTAGGACCACCTGCCATTTTCTAACAAGGAGTTGAACGGCAAAATTCACAATAAGTGTTTGCTCTATTAAACGACCAGTACACTACCAAGGATGTACCTTTTTGTGACTCTCTCTGTATCTTGTTGGCAACCTGATGATGACACTCTGTGACACTAACCTTAGTGGCCACTTCCCTCAGACAACATCCTATTTGAAGTCTCGCACTAGCGGGGTACTGTTAATCAATTATTTTGCATCTGTTTGGGCTCATGATGTCAAAATGTGAATATAATGAAGAGGACCATTTAAATACAGATTCTAATTATACAGGACGTAATTGGCTGATTCATGGATTAACACCTGTTGTAAATTTTGCCATACAGCTCCTTGTTAGAGAACAGCAAGTTGTGCAAAAGGCAATAAACATTGAACAATTGGACGTGCGATCAAAAGTTTAGAGGTGAAATTAAGTTAACCTTTAAAGGTTAGAGTGCATTTTAGCTTCATCCTGAAATCTCACCCGAAAGCCGAATATCCGAACTTTTTGTGAATAATGTCTATATACTGTAAATTGAGGCCCATATTGGTAGCCCCTGCTATACATGGCCTTTTTTACTTACTTGTCCTACTTATCCGAGTGATGGACAATACAACCTGTTTTTTTCTGATCCAGTTGCATTGGGTCGTTAGCTATTACATTAAGACATTTGATTGAAATGTATTGTTTACAATAGAAAATGCTGTTAAAAATAATAAAACTGCATATTGAGTGAAAGCTTTTATATTATGTCATGTCTATATTGTGTCATCTTCCGCTTGTCTCCTTTCCCCTCATCTCCTTCACTCTCTTCTGTACCTCCCTCAGGATGAACCTCAACCTAAAATTCACTATAACCTTTACATAATGAAATATGATCAGACGATAATACATTTACTGTAGGTGGCACTTCTGCCTCACAGTTCTGATGACCCGGGTTCAAATCCAGCCTTGCCTGTGTGGAATTTGCATGATTTCCCCGTGCCTGCGTTTTTTTTCTCCGGTTGCTCAGGTTTCCTCCCACATCCCAAAAAACATGCAAGCTCAGTTGATTGAAGACTCTAATTTGCCCTGAGGTGTGAATGTGAGTGAGAATAGTTGTTTCTTTATATGTGCCCTGCGATTGGCTGGCGACCAGTTCAGGTTGTACCTTTCGCCTAAAGATAGCTGAGATAGGCACCAGCACGCCCGCGACCCGAGTGAGGATAAGCGGTTTGGAAAAATTTTCGTTCCAAAATTTCTCTTTCACCTCTAGGTCACATCCTACCTGTGGGGCATAGCTGCTAATCACATTATACATAACACCCTCAATTTCAAGTTTCAACCTCATCACTCGATCTGATACTCTTTTCACCTCCAATACATTCTTAGCTAACGCTTCCTTTAAAATAACCTCTCCTCCATTTCGCTTCCCATCTACACCATGGAAAAATATTTTAAAGCCTTCCCATAAACATCTAGCCTTACTGCCTTTCCACCTGGTCTCCTGGACACACAATATATCAACCTTTCTCCTAATCATCATGCCAACCGACCCCCGAGATTTTCCCGTCATAGTCTCAACATTCAAAGTCCCCACATTCAATTCTAGGCTCTGTGCTTTCCTCTTCTCTTTCTGTCTAAGAACCCGCTTTCCACATCTCCTTCGTCTTTGGCCCACAGTAGCTGAATTTCCACCGGCGCCCTCCAGGTTAACAGTGCCGGGGGTGGACATTGTTAATCCGGGCAACGACTGATCCGGTATGGAATTCTTTAAATGAATGCTCATATTTGTTTGGCAAAGTTTTAAGCCGGATGCTCTTCCTGACGCCAGCCTCTCCATTTATCCGGGCTTGGGACCGGCCTACAGTTTGCACTGGCTTGTGCCCTTATAGGGTTGCATTTACTGATTTGCATATATCTATATATCTTAAAATATGTGACTCTCTATATAAACAGCATGTGTGCTTAAACAGCAAGTGTTTCCCAGAGAGATTACATTTATGCTTATGAGCAAAATCCAAAGCCGTGTAGAGGTGTTTATGTTTTATTTTCCACATATTTCCTTAAACTGTGCTCACTCCAACTTTCAGCTGTAGCATTTTCATGTTAGATTCTTGCTGGCACCCAAAATGAGAAAAGATGAATGAAACCTTACATCACCACTGAATGGACAAACTGCAGTTACTGTCAACAACAAATCAACAAACCTGTCCATGTTTTTACTTGAACCTGTGGCATTGTAATTTTTCCTTTTGTTCTCTGCTCAGACACAGAGAGAATGGATTAAGAGGGATTGCGTGAGCAAATGAAAAAAAGAGAGTCTGACAGCAGTAAATCTGTTTCACATAGATTGCATGTGCAGACCAGAGTGACCAAACCTGGCTGTAAGCCCTCTGTGTGGGCATGTTTGTGTTTGAAAGTGTGTGTGTGTGTGAGTGTGTGCGTGTGTGTGTGTGCATGTGACTTACATTAGATATTTAAAACTAACCTTAAATCTCTTACCTACCCTGTAATTGTCTCCCCTTTCACTGACAAAAGTGTGTCACAAAAATTGAAATTAGAAAAGGTACTATCTTTTTATGATTACTTAAAATCTTAATATTGACAATGAATATTGACTTTATTTAATCTCTATTAATACTACAAATTGTATCATGTCTGGAAATGTACTTCCTGTCATGACAGTAAACCATATTTGAATGTGTTGGTGATGTGATGAGGTTATGTCACTGGGACTTCCTTTTATCAAGTGGAAACGAGTAGAGGGTGGATCATAAGACAGATGGTGAAAAGAGAGAAAGGTCTTAATACAAAAGTAAGATATGGACCGTGCATATTACTCAGTATTCCGCTTTCAACCACTTCGAAGTATGACCCGTCTATCAAAATGACCCATTACTTCCCCCCATAACTGGTTATCCCCTTATTGGCCATATGTCACTCACACGTTTTCAAATCACTCAACAGCTTAAAGCTACTGTATTACACATAGACTGGACCCTTCTGTTGCTTAGTCCAAGATGAAAATAAACCACCTTGAACAAATCCTGACTTATGTGTGAGTAAATAAATAAAACAAGAATGCAGAAAGCCACTTAAAATCATTAAAATTATACTGTAGGTTTCCTTCATCTACTGATGTTAACTGTTTGGCATCTAGCACTCTCACTTGAGAGTTTGAAATCAGCAGCAATCTTGCTAACACTAACATTCTAACATTTATACAAACCATTTCTTTCACTGGATGTAACCTTGCAGAGATGTCTATGCTCGCGACACCAAACATTACAGGTTTTCTCCTAATATAAAGGTGTTGAAATTGAACATAGTAGGCTTTGTTTTCCTGACTAGCACAATACGTTAAAAAAATCTGTGGTCAATATGAATGTGTGTTTCATGAGCTACTCTTTCACTTAAAAGAGTATGTTTGAACGTATGTAGCGACATACATACTCCTACATACTGTACGTATGTATGTATGTATGTATGTATGTATGTATGTATGTATGTATGTATGTATGTATGTATGTATGTATGTATGTGTATATGTGTGTATGTATGTTCCTTGACCTTCAAAAGGTCCTGGGAGATTGTAATTCCCAGGAACTTGAAGGTCTCGACGGTTGACACAAAGCAGCTGGACAACGTGAGGGGCAGCTGTGGCGAAGGATGCCTCCTGAAGTCCACGATCATCTCTACAGTCTTGAGCGTGTTCAGCTCCAGGTTGTGTCGGCCGCACCACAGCTCCAGCCGCTCCGCTTCCTGTCGATATGCAGACTCGTCACCGTCCTTGATGAGGCCGATGACAGTGGTGTCATCTGCAAACTTCAGGAGTTTGACAGTCGGGTTCGCTGAGGTGCAGTCGTTCGTGTAGAGAGAGAAGAGCAGCGGAGAGAGGACACAATCTTAGCTTGGCGAAGCTGCTTAAGTTTGGCAGTGAACCACGGCTTATTGTTGTTGAATGTGCGAAATGATTTTGTTGGTACACAGACCTCTTCACAGAAACTGATATAGGATGTGACAGTGTCCGTATATTCATCCAGGCTGCCAGCTGAATTTTCAAAGACACTCCAGTCTGTGCAGTCTAAGCAGCTTTGAAGTTCCATCTTGGGTTCATTTGTCCACTTTTTGACTGTTTTCACTGTAGGCTTCGCACATTTAAGTTCTTGCCTGTACGTCGGTATTAAGTGAATTAAGCAGTGATCAGACGAGCCCAAGGCTGCACGAGGTATAGCACGGTATGCGTTTTTTACCGTGGTGTAGCAGTGGTCTAAAGTATTATTTTCCCTGCTGCTTGTATTTAGGGAGTTCGTGGTTGAGTTTAGCTTTGTTAAAGTCCCCGAGAATAATGAGGGATGAGTCGGGGTGTTTTTTTTCAATTTCGTTGAATTCATCGGCGAGCGTTAGCAATGCGGCGTTCGTGTTAGCTTGAGGCGGAATATAGACGCCAGCGAGAATGAATGATGCAAACTCACGTGGCGAGTAAAATGGTTTACAATTTAAGAATAGCGACTCCAAATGCGGGCTGCAGTGTGTGCTGATCACCGTGACGTCCGTACACCATTTTTCGTTGATATAGAGGCATATCCCGCCGCCCTTTGTTTTCCCCGATGATTCCATGTCGCGGTCCGCTCGATGAATGTGGAAACCGGGAAGCATAATGCCGGCATCGGGTACAGCGTCGCAGAGCCAGGTCTCCGTGAAGCACATGGCCGCGGAACGTCCCAAGTCTTTACTGGTCTTTAACAGAAGATGAAGCTCGTCCATTTTGTCGGGTAGGGAGCGTACGTTCGCGAGGTGGATCGATGGGAACGCCAATCTGTGTCCTCTCTTGCGGAGTTTCACCTGAATGCCGGCTTGCTTCCCTCTGTGGCGCCGCTTCCGTCTCCATGCGCCGAAAACCGCGGACGCCGCTCCGGTGAGTAACTCTGGGAAAAAACTGAGCGGATATTCGAAAGTTGGTGACAGAAAGTCTGGAGTAGACTCCTTGATGGTGAGCAGGTCTCCCCTTGTGTAAGTGAGTCGTGTAAGGTCTCCAAAGACGGACGAAAAACACAAAAACAAAGACAATACTAGAGAGCGCGTTACCGAGGCGACCACACTGGTAGGCGCCATCTTGATCAGGACCTGAAGTGGGCGACCAACATCAACTCCGTCCTCAAAAAGGCCCAGCAGAGGATGTACTTCCTGCGGCTTCTGAGAAAGCACGGCCTGCCACCGGAGCTGCTGAGACAGTTCTACACAGCGGTCATCGAATCAGTCCTGTGTTCTTCCATCACAGTCTGGTTTGGTGCTGCTACAAAAAAGGACAAACTCCGACTGCAACGGACAATCAAAACTGCTGAAAGGATTGTCGGTACCCCCCTACCCACCCTTGAGGACTTGCACGCTGCCAGAACTAAGACAAGGGCGTGCAAAATCCTCTGGATTTGGAGCTGGAAGAGCCGGCTCTTCCAGCTCCTTCCCTCAGGTAGGCGCTACCGATCATTGCAAACTAGAACTAGTAGACATTCCAACAGCTTCTTCCCTCTTGCAATCAACTTCTTAAACAGCTAACTTATAATTCCATTACAACAAGCTGGCAATTTTTTTGACTTGAGTTCGTTGTCACATTTCTGTGGGGCCAATTATGTATTACTCGTGCACTCACTGTAGTTGTCTCGCCGTGCTGCACTATTTGCATATAGTGGCCAATCATGCCAGAGTAGCATCTGCTCCATTTGCACACTGATTGAGGAGTATCTGTAACATTTGCACAACCATTGTCCCAGATTATCGCACTACTCGTCATTTTAAACCGCATACACTCCTTGAAGTCTCAGTGCCCTTTGCACAATGGTCATTGCACCGGACTATTGCGATATTAGCCATTCGAACTGCTCTAAGTGCTAGAGGACTCTGCATCTTTTTGCACAATTGTTGTTTGTTGTTGTTTTTTGTCAATGTCTTTATGTCTCCAAAGTGTTCTGTAAATTGACTGTCTGTTGTACTAGAGCGGCTCCAACTACCGGAGACAAATTCCTTGTATGTTTTGGACATACTTGGCAAATAAAGATGATTTGTGCACCATGGGAAGTCCACACTTGGTTAATTCGATTATAACGAAGAAACTCTCATTGGTCTAACTCGAACCTGGCAGTCTCTGGTAGTGTGACGCTCTACACGTAAACCGCTAAAAGTTTCCATCAGTGGTATGCAACTAGGCGGCACGGTGGCCGACTGGTTAGAGCGTCAGCCTCACAGTTCTGAGGACCCGGGTTCAATCCCCGGCCCCGCCTGTGTGGAGTTTGCATGTTCTCCCCGTGCCTGCGTGTGTTTTCTCCGGGCACTCCGGTTTCTTCCCACATCCCAAAAACATGCATGAATTGGAGACTCTAAATTACCCGTAGGCATGACTGTAAGTGTGAATGGTTGTTTGTTCCTATGTGCCCTGCAATTGGCTGGCAACCAGTTCAGGGTGTATCACAATGATACTAAGAACAATGATACTAAGAACACACATCAAATGATCCAAACGCAAGGCTGCTACAAATGCTGCTACGAATGCAGACATACGAACAAGAGACAGCATGATATCGCAACAAGTTTAGGGTGTACCCCGCCTCCTGCCCGATGACAGCTGGGATAGGCTCCAGCACGCCCGCGACCCTAGTGAGGAGAAGCGTCTCAGAAAATGTATGGTATACAACTATTTGTTTGTTTTATGAATTGTTAGTGCAGGCAAAGTGACACAATCATCCCCGTCCAGTTGTTGGTGCAAACAGTCAGTGAGCCTTTCAACTTTTCCACTTGTTAAAAATGGCCCCTCTTTTAGGAATATTCTGGGGACTGACTTGGTAGAGGAAGGCACAACGTGCCTACAAAGAGTGACTGTCAGAGGGGGCAATACTTCAAAACTTTCATTACAATATCACATTTATGAGAGTGCCACCCATCACTCCTTGACAAATTCAAGGTACCATCAAAATAAAAATAATAACAGGTACATCCATCCATTTTCTGAGCCGCTTCTCCTCACTAGGGTCTCGGGCGTGCTGGAGCCTATCCCAGCTGTCATCGGGCAGGAGGCGGGGTACACCCTAAACTTGTTGCGATATCATGCTGTCTCTTGTTCGTATGTCTGCATTCGTAGCAGCATTTGTAGCAGCCTTGCGTTTGGATCATTTGATGTGTGTTCTTAGTATCATTGTGAAGCAGAATTCACCAAGCGTTGGATTGTTCGCCCACTAGTAAGGCTGGGCTACATGGCTGAAAAATGTATCATGATATAAATATTTCATGTCAGTCGATATCGATAATTAGGGCCCAAGCAGTGACTGCTGCAAGGTCCTTATTGTATCCATCCATCCATCCATTTTCTACCGCTTATCTGAGATTGGGTTGTGGGGGCAGTAGCTTTAGGACCCTGCCAACGGTGTAGAGCTGGTCCACTGTTCCACGGCCAGGACGAAAACCACACTGCTCCTCCTGGATCTGAGATTCGACTTCCCGACGGACCCTCCTCTCCAGCAACCCTGAATAGACCTTACCAGGGAGGCTAAGGAGTGTGATCCCCCTCAGAATCAGAATCATCTTTATTTGCCAAGTATGTCCAAAAAACACACAAGGAATTTGTCTCAGGTAGTTGGAGCCGCTGTCGTACGACAACAGACAGTCAATTGACAAAGAACACTTTTGAGACATAAAGACATTGATAAAAACAGTCACTGGGCAATAAAGGGTTGCTAATTATAATGCCGGTAAAAATATTATTTTTTAGTTTTTTGACCATTGTGCAAAACAATGCAGAGTCCTCTAGCACTTAAAGCAGTTTGAATGACTAATATAGCAATAGTCCGGTGCAATGACCATTCTGCAAAGGGCACTGAGACTTCAAGGAACGTATGCAGTTTAAAGTGACTAGTAGTGCGATAATCTGGGACAATGTTGATTGTGCAAATGTGGCAGATACTCCTCAGTCAGTGTGCAAATGGGGCAGATTTGGGCCACTCAGAAATGGCCTCCCAGAAATGAGCCACTCACTCTGGCATGAGTGGCCAGTATTGGTCAACAGCAGATATGCAAATAGTGCAGCGTGGCGAGACTACCACAGTGAGTTCACGAGTAATATATAATTGGCCCGACGGAAATGTGACAAAAAACAATAGACCAAAAAAAAAAAAAAAAAAAAAAAAACATTTGTTGTAGGTGAGCTGTTTAAGAAGTTGGTTGCAAGACGGAAGAAGCTGTTGGAATGTCTGCTTGTTCTAATTTGCATTGATCGGTAGCGCCTACCTGAGGGAAGGAGCTGAAAGAGCTGGTGACCGGGATGTGGAAGGTCCGAGAGGATTTTGCACGCTCTTGTCTTAGTTCTGGCAGCGTGCAAGTCCTCAATGGTCGGTAGGGGGGTACCGACAATCTTTTCAGCAGTTTTGATTGTCCGTTTCAGTCGGAGTTTGTCCTTTTTTGGAGCAGCATTAAACCAGACTGTGATGGAAGAACACAGGACTGATTCGATGACCGCTGCTTTGTTAATCTTTTGTTGTTTGAAGATGCGTCTCACATCCTGTTCGTGGATGGTTAACGCAGAAGTCAGAGGTGTGATTGTGGTCGGTGGTGCGGCTGGGTGGGTGTGGAGTGTGAAAGTGTCCTTTTCAAATCTGCAGTAGAAGGTATTCAAGTCATTGGCTAGTGTGCTATTGTTCTCAGCTTGGGGGGATCGTCGCTTGTAATTGGTCAGCGATTGGAATGCATGCCAGACTGATTTAGAATCGTTAGCGCTAAACTGTTTTTCCAACTTTGCTGCATAGTTCCTCTTTGCAATGGTAATTTCTTTAATCAGCTGGTTTCTAGCTCGATTATACAGGGCCCTTTCCCCACTTTGATATGTGTCCTCCTTAGCTTGGCGAAGTTGCTTAAGTTTGGCAGTGAACCACGGCTTGTCGTTATTGAATGTGCGAAATGACTTTGTTGGTACACTCACATCTTCACAGAAACTGATATAGGATGTGACAGTGTCCGTATATTCATCCAGGCTGCCAGCTGAATTTTCAAAGACACTCCAGTCTGTGCAGTCTAGACAGCTTTGAAGTTCTATCTTCGCTTCATTGGTCCACTTTTTCACTGTTTTCACCGTAGGCTTTGCGCATTTAGGTTCTTGCCTGTATGTCGGTATTAAATGAATGAAGCAGTGATCAGACGAGCCCAGGGGTGCACGAGGTATGGCACGGTATGCGCTATTTAGCGTGGTATAGCAGTGGTCTAAAATGTTATTTTCTCTGGTAGGACAGTGCTTGTATTTAGAGAGTTTGTGGTTGAGTTTAGCTTTGTTAAAGTCCCAGAGAATAATGAGGGGTGAATCTGGGTGTTTTTTTGTAGAATGGCTTATAGTTCAAAAACACCAACTCTAAGTGCGGGCTGCAGTGTGTGCTGAGCTCCGCGACGTCCGTACACCATTTTTCGTTGATATAGAAGCATATCCCGCCGCCTTTTGTTTTCCCGATTAATCCATGTGGCGGTCTGCCCGGGAAGCATGACAGCGCCATTAGGTACAGCCTCACAAAGCCTAGTTTCCCAAGCGTCCACATGGGTAGGCGCCACCTTGTATTCCCTGTTGTTGGAACACACCCTCCGGTCCCCCTTCTTAAAAAGGGGGACCACCACCCCAGTCTGCCAATCCAGAGGCACTGTCCCCGATGTCCACGCGATGTTGCAGAGGCGTGTCAACCAGGACAGCCCCACAACATCCACAGCATTTCGGAACTCCGGGTGAATCTCATCCACCCCCGGGGCTTTGCCACCTCGGTGACCTCAACCCGCCTCAGAGAACCCAGACACTGCTTCCTCATGGGAAGACGTGTCGGTGGAATTGAGGAGGTCTTCGAAGTATTCTCCCCACCGACTCACAACATCTCGGGTCGAGGTCAGCAGCGCCCCATCCCCACTATACACAGTGTTAGTGGTGCACTGCTTCCCCCTCCTGAGACGCCGGATGGTGGACCAGAATTTCCTCGAAACCGTCCGGAAGTCTTTCTCCATGGCCTCACAGAACTCCTCCCATACCCGGGTTTTTGCTAAAGCGACCACCAAAGCTGCATTCCGCTTGGCCAGCCGGTACCAATCAGCTGCCTCAGGAGTCCCACAGGCCAAAAAGGCCCGATAGGATTCCTTCTTCAACTTGACGGCATCCCTCACCGTTGGTGTCCACCAACGGGTTCGGGAATTGGCGCCACGACAGGCACCGACCACCTTACCACCGCTCGGGTTCTGATCGGGGGGGAGGGGGGGGGGGGGGCATTCCTCCCAATCACGCCCTTCCAGGCCTCACTGTCATTGCCCACGTGAGCATTGAAGTCCCCCAGCAAAACGATGGAGTCCCCAGCGGGAGCGCTCTCCAGAACCCCCTCCAAGGTCTCCAAAAAGCCCCCACACCCAAGACTCCACCCCCTCCTGGTGACCAAGTGCTGACAGTACGGTTCGGGAGCAACCCAACCAGTACCATCACTCTGAACAGGGGGGGCCCCCTCAAGGTTGTGTGCTGAGTCCCCTGCTCTTCACCCTGCTGACCTATGACTGCACACCGACATACAGCGCCAACCTTTCATCAAGTTTGCAGACGACACAACTGTGGTGGGTCTCATCAGCAACGGGTACGAGACAGACTACAGGAGTGAGGTGAGCCGCCTGGCCGGGTGGTGCACGGACAACAATATCTCCCTAAATGTGGAAAAAAACAAGGAGATTGTTGTGGACTTAAGGAGAGCGCACTCCCAGTATAATCCGCTGAACATCAACGGTGCTGCGGTGGAGAGAGTGTGGAGCACCAAGTTCCTGGGAGTGCACATCACTGAGAACCTCTACTGGACCAGCAACACTTCATCACTGGCCAAGAAAGCTCACAAGCGTCTCTACTTCCTACACAAGCTGAAAAGAGCCAGAGCCCCGACGCCCATCATGTGCTCGTTCTACAGAGGGACCATAGAGAGCATCCTGACCAACTGCATCACTGTGTGGTACGGAGCCTGCGCCGCATCCTGCCGCAAGACTCTCCATCGCATAGTGAGGGAAGCTGAGAAGATCGGAACCTCTCTTCCCTCCCTGCAGGACATTTACAGCACCCGCCTCACCCACAAAGCCCTCCGCATAGAGGGGGATGCCACCCATCCATCACATAGCCTCTTCCGTCTGCTGCCATCAGGGAGGAGACTGCGGAGTCTGCGGGCCAGGACGAGCCATAGATAGATAGATAGATAGATAGATAGATAGATAGATAGATAGATAGATAGATAGATAGATAGATAGATAGATAGATAGATAGATAGATAGATAGATAGATAGATAGATAGATAGATAGATAGATAGATAGATAGATAGATAGATTTATGTATTTACAGGTTGTCAGGAATCTGAACTCTCTGCCTGCTCGGCCCCCTCTACCTCTTCTGTCCTCTGCCCACCTGAACTCTGAACTCCCAACAAACATGCACACACACACACACACACACACACACACACACAAGCACACACACATCAATACACACAGACAGACAGACAGACACACACACACCAGACTCAGGGTAGCACGAGCCATTTTAGCAGCATTGAGGTTTTGTCATCTAATTTATGTCTTATTTGCCTTGGTTCTCTGACCTTGACTATCTTGCACACGTCACCTGATCTTTGATATTTGCAAATTCAATTAATACTTTTTAAAATGTATATACCATAGTTTTATATAAATAAAGATGATTCTGATTCTGATTATTTAGCTTTTTAGATTGATATTATTTGTACTGTCTTTTGTAGCACTGCGGGCCCTTGAGGACTGTAATTTCCTCTGTATGTGTTATGCATGTTGAAGAATTGACAATAAAAGCACCTTGAATCTTGAACCTTGAAATGCCAGAAAAATGAGAGAATGATTATTTATTTATTTATTCACACAATTTCTCATTACTTTCTTCAGTCAGAAGTTCACATACAGTAAGATTACTATGCCTTTAAACATCTAACCATTCTCTATACTGCAATTTGGGAAAACCCATATAATGATGTCATGTATTTGGAAGTTTCATTTGAGTTTATTAGAGACACACCCGTGGATGTATTTCAAGGCACACCTGAACACACTGCTTCTTCGTGTACAATCATGGAAATAAAGTCATAAGAAATTGGCCAAAACATCAGGAAAAGAATTGTGGGCTTGCACTCGTCTGGTTCATCCTTGGGTGCAATTTCCAGATTCATGAAGGTGCCGCGTTCATCTGTTCAAACAATTATATGAGAGTATAAACACCATGGGAATGTCCAGCCATCATACCACCCAGGAAGGAGACAGGTTCTGTGTCTCAGAGATGAACATGCTTTGGTTCAAAACCCAAGGACAAACGCAAAAAGACCTTGTGAAGATGGTGGCTGAAGCCGGTACGAGTGTCAATATTCACTGTGAAACAAGTACTGTATTGACATGGGTTTATAGGCCACTCTGCCAGGAAGAAGCCATTACTACAAAATAAACTTCAAAAAAAGAGATTACAGTTTGCACATGCACACACGGACAAAGACCTTTATTTTTGGAGCCATGTCCTGTGGTCTGACAAAGCTCAAATTGAATCGTTTGACCAGAATGCGCAATCTTTATGTTTGGAAGAAAAAGAGGGAAGCATATAAGCCTGAGAACACCATCCCAACTGTGAAACACAGGGGTGGCAGGATCATGTTGTGGGGTTATTTTTCTACAGGAGGAACTTGTGCACTTGAGAAAATAGATGGCATCATGAGGAAAGAACATTATGTGGAAATACTGATGCGACATCTCAAGACATTTGCCAGGAAGTTAAAGCTAAGGCGCAAATCAATCTTCCATATGGACAATTAACTGAAGCATACTGCCAAACAGGTTATAAAGTCGTTTTAAGTTCGTGTTTCAGAGTGGCCATCACAAAGCCCTGATCTCAATCCTGTTGGAAATTTATGGGCAGACCTTAAGTGGTATGTCCGAGCAAGGTGACCTATAAACTTGGCTCAGTTACACCATTTCTGTCAAGCGGAATGGGCCAAAATTTTTAGATATTTTGAGAAGTTTGTGGAAGGATATCCGCAATGTTTGACTCAAGTCATACAGTTCAAAGGCAATGAGAAGTCCGAAACCTTTGTGTACTGATAGATTCCAACCAGACTTTTAACAGTCATATCAATATCAATGAATGTGGAATTATTAAAACTGCCTTCTACCAACTGAAAAACATATCCAGAGTGAAGGCTTGCATGTGCCAAGCAGACAAGGAGAAGCTCATCCATGCCATCAACTTCTTAAACAGCGAATTTACAATTCCATTGCAACATGCTGCCAATTGTTTGTCTTGAGTTTGTTATCACATTTCTGTGGGGCCAATTATACATTACCCGTGCACTCACTGTAGTAGTCTCGTCACGCTGCACTATTTGCATATCTGTTGTTGACCAACACTGGCCACTCATGCCAGAGTAGCATCAGCACCACTTGCACACTGACTGAGGAGTATCTGCAACATTTGCACAATCGACATTGTCCCAGATTATCGCACGACTAGTCACTTTAAACTGCATTACATTCCTTGAAGTCTCGGCGCCCTTTGCACAATAGTCATTGCACCGGACTATTGCTATATTAGTCATTCAAACTGCTCTAATTGCTAGAGGACATCTTTTTGCACAATTGTCAAAAAAAATAAAATAAATAAATTGTACTGGCATTACCAGATTACTAGCAACCTTTTATTGCTTAGTGACCGTTTTTTCTTAATGTCTTTATGTCTCAAAAGTATTCTCTGTCAATTGACTGTCGTCGTACCAGAACGGCTCCAACTACCGGAGACAAATTCCTTGTGTGTTTTTTGGTCATACTTGGCAAAATAAAGATGATTCTGATTCTGATCTCAAGTAGCCTTGACTATTGTATTGGTCTTCTGACTGGACTCCCCCAAAAGACAAGAGCTGCAGCTCATTCAGAATGCTGCAGCTCGGGTTCTGACCAGAACAAAGAGGTCAAAGCATATTACTCCAATTCTAAAGTCTGGCTCCCAGTCGGCTTCAGAATAGATTTTAAAGTTCTGCTACTTGTCTATAAATTACGAAATGGTTTAGGTCCCGAATACATAAAATAAATGCTAATGAAATATAAACCCAGTAGGGCTCTGAGATCGACAGACTCAGGTCAAATAGTGAAGGACAGATTCCAAAGCAAAGATGGTGAAGCAGCATTTAGCTATTATGCTGCACACAAATGGTATAAGTTGCCAACAGAACTGACATCAGCCCCCAGTGTGAATGTTTTTAAGTCCAAGTTAAAAACTCTTCTTTTTTCTCATGCTTTTTAGAGAATTTCCACTTTTAAATGATATTTCTTGCATACACTGTTTTAGGCGGCACGGTGGAAGACTGGTTATCACATCTGCCTCACAGTTCTGAGGACCGGGGTTCAAATCCCGGCCCCGCCTGTGTGGCGTTCGCATGTGCTACCCGTGCCTGCGTGGGTGTTCTCCGGGTACTTCGGTTTCCTCCCACATCCCAAAAAAATTGCCCGTAGGTGTGAATGTGAGTGCAAAGGGTTGTTTGTTTATATGTACCCTGCGATTGGCTGGCGACCAGTTCAGGGTGTACCCTGTCTTTTGCCCGAATACAGCTGGGATTGGCTCCAGCACCCCCGCGACCCTAGTGAGGATAAGCGGAACAGAAAATGGATGGATGGATGTAGGCTGTTTTAATAGTACTTTTATTTTTTTCTGTTTGTTTTAAATGTTTATAAGCTTTTTTTCTTTGTTTTTAAATGCTTTTAATCATGTAAAGCACCTTGTGTCTGAAATGTGCGATATAAATAACTGCTTTTCTTTGCTTTGCTATACAGTATAATGCTATCCTTTTGTCCTTTCTGAAAAGATTTAATAATTTTATCTCTAACAAATAAGAAAACAACAACCACTCCACAGGTTTTGGTGCCTCCATGACCATTTGTGTAACTAAATGGAAAACAACATTAACATGCCATTAATGACTGTCAGTTTGTATTGTGAAGTGAAACCCTTTTTGGTTGGGGCGTGCCTTTAACTTAGGCCCCATTCACAATGAAACACGTTTCAGTGATTTCAGCCCAAAAACTATTTAAAAAAAAAAAAAAACGGGGTGCCAGAGAGGATACAATAGATCTTAAAACGATGCCCTCGGGTTTTCATGTGTACAACATATACCCATCCAGCCCCCAAGGGGAGTGAACAGCCCCCTTACTGAAAGAATGCACGGAACACCTTTTTGATCAACAGACAAGGCTTGTTCTGTTCGACTTGTTCCTAATCTGCCGCACGATACCATTACACTTGTTGAGTGGTTCTCAACTGTTAGGTCGAGATCCAAAAGTCAGTTGCGGATTCATTGTCTGTGGGTTGCGGACATGTTTATAAAAAATTACGAGGGGTCCTTGGTTCATGACGGTATTAACATATGATTTACTGTTTTTCTTTTGATAGTTTAATAACTCATGTTTTTTTCCCTAAAATTACTATATTTACTGTAATTATGACTTTACTACTGTGTTAGTGTAAGTTTGTGATATACTTAACACATTCTGACTTATGTACAAATTTGTAGGAGCGGAACTCTGTCATAAACCGAGTGCAGTGAAATATTTAACGTACATACTGTACCAAGTCGGACTTGGCTCCTTTTTTGGGAAAATAACAGTATTTTAACAGGCATTTGTTAGAAAGGTCATGACACATGACACTGAAACACAATAGGTAAAGAACTTTCCTAAAAAGAAAGCAGTGCAAAGATACAAGTGAAATTTTGTGGCCTTATTTTGTGCTAGTGTGATATTTAATTTGACCCTATTCATTTATGTACATGCAGTTGTCTTGTTAATCTTCGGTTTATTAATAATAATGAATCTAAAAGGCACTTTGAACCCGTAAGTATAGTGTCATTATTGTTTAAAAAACATTTTCTTTCTTGTTCTTATTAACTTCTACAAAAGTGGGTCGCGACTGAGCGATAATAGGAAAATGTGAGTTCCAGAGTGAGAACGGTTGAGAAGCACTGCTCTGGTGCGCATTACAAAATGGCTGTGAATAGCCAATCAAAGCACAATTTAAATAGCTGGATCTTGTGGGACCCACTTTTCCCCGACATGCAAGTATAATTTAATGGACAAAAGTGAAAAGAAATTCCTTGATCCACACCATCATCAGATCTGTACTAAATTATTATGGGTTTTTGTTTGACATTTGACCCTTCACATACCTATCACATTTGATGCTACACATCCAGGATTATAGTGGATGAATAATTAACACCATAATAATTAATAACAATCAGCAAAAAGGTTTGTTATTTAAATCTTCAGTGTGGAGCTGCTGGCTTAGGGCGAGAGGCAGTATATCCTGAACAGGTCACCTGTGTAACACAGAACATAGTGACAGAAAACCATTTATAACCATTGTTGATAACAATTAAGAGTCTTCAATTACTGTGGACTGTTGGGCATAACCAGAGAACTAATCCAGAACAAGCAAAGTGTGAGAGTATTTTAGCTTTTCCTTTAATTAATTATGGTGGGGGAAGATACCGGTCCGACGTGGCAGGCCCAAACGTATTGTGAGGGTCTGCTGGGAACGTCTGGCAGAATCCCCTGTCAGAAGGAGTTTCAACTCCCACCTCCGACAGAACTTTGCTCATGTTCCGGGGGAGGCGGGGGACATCGAGTCCGAGTGGACCATGTTCCGCGCCTCCATTGCTGAGGCGCCCGACCGGAGCTGTGGCCATAAGGTGGTCGGTACCTGTCGTGGCGGCAATCCCCGAACCCGTTGGTGGGATGCCGTCAAGCTGAAGATGGAGTCCTATTGGGCCTTTTTGGCCTGTGGGACTCCTGAGGCAGCTGATGGGTACCGGCTGGCCGGAATGCAGCTCTGGTGGTCGCTGAAGCACAAATTCGGGTATGGGAGGAGTTCGGTGAGGCCATGGAGAAAGACTTGCGGATGGCTTCGAGGAAATTCTGGTCCACCATCCGACGTCTCAGGAGAGGAAAGCAGTGCACCACCAACACTGTGTATAGTTGGGATGGGGCGCTGCTGACCTCGACTCGGGACGTTGTGAGTCGGTGGGGAGAATACTTCGAAGACCTCCTCAATTCCACCGACACGCCTTCCCATGAGGAAGCAGAGTGTGGGTTCTCTGAGGCGGTCTCTCCTATCTCTGGGTTTGAGGTCACAGAGGTAGTTAAAAAGCTCCTCGGTGGCAGGGCCCCGGGGGTGGATGAGATTTGCCCAGAGTTCCTAAAGGCTCTGGATGTTGTGGGGCTGTCCTGGTTGACACGCCTCTGCAACATCGCGTGGACATCGGGGACAGTGCCTCTGGATTGGCAGACTGGGGTGGTGGTCCCCCTTTTTAAGAAGGGGAACCGGAGGGTGTGTTCCAACTACAGGGGGATCACACTCCTCAGCCTCCCTGGTAAGGTCTATTCAGGGGTGCTGGATAAGAGGGTCCGTCGGGAAGTTGAATCTCAGATTCAGGAGGAGCAGTGTGGTTTTCGTACTCGAGGGTACAGGGTACTCGAGGGTGCATGGGAGTTCGCCCAACCACTCTACATGTGTTTTGTGGACTTGGAGAAGGCGTTCAACCGTGTCCCTCGGGGAGTCCTGTGGAGGGTGCTTCGGGAGTATGGGGTACCGAACCCCCTGATACGGGCTGTTTGGTCCCTGTACGACTGGAGTCAGAGTTTGGTCCGCACATCCGGCAGTAAGTCGGACTCGTTCCCGGTGAGGGTTGGACTCCGCTAAGGCTGCCCTTTGTCACCGATTCTGTTCATAACTTTTATGGACAGAATTTCTAGGCGCAGCCGAGGCGTAGAAGGGGTCCGGTTTGGTGGCCTCAGTATTGCATCTCTGCTTTTTGCTGATGATGTGGTTCTGTTGGCTTCATCAAGCCGTGACCTCCAACTCTCACTGGAGCAGTTTGCAGCCGAGTGTGAAGCGGCTGGGATGAGAATCAGCACCTCCAAATCTGAGACCATGGTCCTCAGTCGGAAAAGGGTGGCATGCCCTCTCCAGGTCGGGGATGAGATCCTGCCCCAAGTGGAGGAGGTCAAGTATCTTGGGGTCTTGTTCACAAGTGAGGGAAGAATGGAACGGGAGATCGACAGGCGGATCGGTGCAGCGTCTGCAGTGATGCGGACTTTGTATCGGTCCGTTGTGGTAAAGAAGGAGCTAAGCCGAAAGGCGAAGCTCTCAATTTACCGGTCGATCTTCGTTCCTACCCTCACCTATGGTCATGAGCTGTGGGTCGTGACCGAAAGAACAAGATCCCGGATACAAGCGGCTGAAAAGAGTTTCCTCTGCAGGGTGTCCGGGCTCTCCCTTAGAGATAGGGTGAGAAGCTCGGTCATCCGGGAGGATATCAGAGTAGAGCCGCTGCTCCTTCACATCGAGAGGAGCCAGATGAGGTGGCTGGGGCATCTGATTCGGATGCCTCCCGGACGCTTCCCTGGTGTGGTGTTCCGGGCACATCCCACCGGGAGGAGACCCCGGGGACGGCCCAGGACACGCTGGAGAGACTACGTCCTTCGGCTGGCCTGGGAACGCCTCGGAATCCCCCCGGAAGAGCTGGATGAAGTGGCTGGGGAGAGGGAAGTCTGGGCGTCCCTGCTAAAGCTACTGCCCCCACGACCCAACCCGGATAAGCGGTAGAAAATGGATGGATGGATGGATTAATTAATTCTTAAATTATTCATTATAAACCTAGTCAATGTGAAGACTGTTACCACAATTCAGGGGGAGAATCCTTAAAAGAGCATCTCATAACAAAAATCCAGTGTGATAATAATTACTTCCTGGCTTAAGCTTGGTGGAGGTATTGAAGTAACCCAAACTGCACTGTGGTTGATAATTTATGCAATAATTAACATGCAACCACTGACCCCCTTGAATGGAATTACAAGAATATAGACAGTGTGTTTCATGACATATTGAAATGTTACCTATTTTCTAATCTTCTGTGGAAGCCAATACTTTTAAATGGTAAATAGAGTGCACTTATATAACGCTTTAGTCACACCAGTGACACACCAGGTTTAGTGTTAAACCTATGGCCAGCGGGCTAGAACCGGCCCGTCAGGGGGTCCAATCTGGCCCGCGGGCATTGTTCTGCCTGTCAGACAAGATTTAGTTCATTTATACATAGAGACTCCTATGTTGAATCATGCTCTAAAGTTCTGGTGTGTGTGAAGTAATGGAATTACAATAAAGTAATTTAATTACAGTAAGTTAGCACCCATTATTTCTGTCATGTTGTAATGTTGGTTTGTCCTGGCTGATTAGAATACTTGACCTGACTAGAGCAGTGATTTCCAACCTATATGGAGCCAAGGCACATATTTTACAATTGAAAAATCTCCCGACACACCAAGAAACAAAAATGTCACAAAAAGTGGAGACATTAATTACTGTATGTACTTCCTGCCATCTAATAGAAGAGCATGTATTTGTTCTGTCTGTCACTATGCCTCACTGGCATAAACAGATGAACAAAGATATATTTATTCTACCTAATATATATTTTTGAGCGATTAAGTAAATGAACAAGTCATTTAAATAGACACATTGCTCCATCTTGTGATCGGATCGGTGGACGGTTATCGTTTTTTTAAACTTGCTGATCGGTTATCGGCCCAAAAAATCCTGATCGTGCAAAGCCTAGTTTTCAGCTTTTTATGGCAAGCTCCTGAGTGGCAGTTACTGGTGTATTAGCAGCTAATTTAAGTTTCTATTTTGCATTACTGTGAATATGTATGTCCTTAATAGGACATAGCTAATCCATGTATTTTGTCTTTATTTTCATTTCTTCACACAAGTTTCACTCTGTCAATCTGCCTGATGTCAAGACTGTAAATTTAACCTGAAAGCTATTATAAGGAGGCCTTCCATCGTCTATTCACAAAAGGCTAAAAGATTCCATATTTCAGGAGCGAAGTAAGCCAACTTCATATCAAATGCTCTGCCACCTTTGCACTGTGAAAACACAGTTATGGGAAAATTAAAACCTCCTGTACAAATATTTTAAGAGACTGTATATTGCAAATTATCAGTAAACAGCTTTAGTTCAAAAGAGGTTGTTTTGGTACAACCGTTTTATTTTTTGCCACAACTCGTATGTATTTTTATGTATACATTACAAGGCAGCGGGGTAACTGCACTTTCATTCTGAAAAGTTGCCACTTCAGTTTTTATGGTGTGAGGAGTCAGTTGAGGTTTTCAAGATTTCGAGATGGCTGTGGAAATTGTGATCTTTCAAAATTATTTCGAAATAAATCTTTTTATAAAAAGTACATACAGTTTATAGATCTACTGTCATTTGTAAGTTGCAACTGTAAATGAAAACACCGATTCATGATATTGTTGAAATTGCACTTATTTTTGTTATGACATTTCAGATCACTCATATGATTTGAAACGAGATAATATTCAATAAATGTGAATATTTTCTCAAATGTAGTTGTAAATATTTTCACCCCAAACAATGTGGAAATAAATGGATTGTCCTTATTTATAGCTTATTAGGCCATGAATAAACTGGCTCACTTGAGATCAAATTGGGGTGAATGTGGCCGACAAACTGAAATGACTTTGACACTCCTGATCTACACCATACGGTGTCCAAAGCACTTTACAAAGCCTCACATTCCCTCATTCACACAAACAGCCATACACTAATGGGTGGCTGCTGCCATGCAAGGCGCTGGCAGTCAGCAAAGTCAGATCAATGCAGAAGAAATAAACTCACTTATACAATAAAATATTGGATGTAATGGACAGGTATGTGAGGGTATTCTAAACACTGATGTACAACACAACTTGGGAGTATGGCCTAAGTACATGCCACTTAAAAGTGTTTGCTGTCAGAGTTACTAAATGTCTTCACTGCACATTTATTCCTGTCTGCTTATCTGTCTCTTCTCATTTCAATCGCTTTCTGCTTCTCTCTGTGCGGTATTGTGTCTGGTCACAGTTTAGGTCTTTAATTCTTTCTTTTGGAAGATGAACTGTAAATAATTGTGCATGACCATATTATCTGGAATAGCTAATTAATTAATTATCCAGGATAACAATATTAATATATATAATATACATTACAGACCAGTCTATTAATTGCAGCACAAACCATTCTGCTAATCCTCATGACAATAAGAATAATGCTACTAATGCCAGAAAAAAACATGTTTAGCTTCTTGAGGAGTCACCATTTTACGATGAATTTCTCAGTAAATGTTGGTGAGATGAAAGCTCTGACACAGAATTGGTTTATTTAAAAAAAAAATAAATAAATAAATACATTTCTTTATGTATCTTGTATTATCAGTTAACTTGGATGTTAATGTTACAAAATGACATATATATATACACAGTAAACCCCCATTATACTGTATCGTGGTTCATCATTTGTGCCACTGTGTTGCAAATTAAAAAAAAAAATTTTGATAGATTTTTATAGTATATAGTATACAGTCAAGTCCAAATTTAGACTTGTGCACCTTCCGTGTAGGACCACATTGTGCTGCAACATGCTGGGTAGCAGTGAATACAACTAGATATAGCTGCAGTGTAATTAAGGAGAATCGAAAAGAACAAGCAGACAAGGTCCCTTAATAAGCTGCAGTAATAGTTGTTCCCACAGAGCAGCGAGAATACAGTATATGGCTGAGTATTGTTGTATGCTCTGTTTATATGGATTCCTGCTCCATGTGGTCGGAGTTTTTCAGAGTCAAAATTACCGTAACATTTGTGCTAATTTCCGTTAGCCTGTCTATGGCATTTCACATCATATGTGAGTATTAAACTAGTGGACTAGCTAGCTGACATTACAGTATATTGTTTGGGTGAACATTTTGGTGTTAAAATATACAGTACAATTTTTAATTCTCTTTTGTTTTGAGTCACTTTTACAGTAAACGAACTGTGTGGGGGAGAGAGTAAGAACAGACCCGAAGGAATACTTTACAAAGTGTGTTTTAATAAGTTTACGTGTTTTTAAATTAGTTTGAATTCATTTAAAACAGGGTCTGAAATGTACCCCCCGGGATAAATGAGGATTCACTGTACAAATATTCATGTTCATTATTATGTACATACCATAGTGGTTTCAGCAATGGAACCAAAGCTGTTGATGAAAATGTTACAGGAGACATTGACTGGAGGACCTGAAAAGGGAAAATAAGAACTATTATATGGATGTAATGTAATAAACAGTATTAAGAATACACAATAGCCTGCTCTAATGGAGCTGTATTATAGAGTAGTGGTCCCCAACATTTTTTGCACCATGGACCGGTTTAGAGAAGGCATTTTTTTTTTTTGCTATGGACCAGCTGTCAGAATCAGAATCATCTTTATTTGCCAAGTATGTCAAAAACACACAAGGAATTTGTCCCCGGTAATTGGAGCTGCTCTAGTACGACAGTCATTGACAGAATACTTTTGAGACACAAAAACATAAAAACACAGTCACTGAGCAATAAAAGGTTACCAGTATATGTGGTAATGCCAGTAAATTATTTTTTTCCGTTTGACAATTGTGCAAAATGATGCTGAGTCCTCAAGCAATTAAATACATTTCAAATGACTACTAATACTACTACTGAACAATAGTCTGGTGCAGTGACCATTGTGGAAATGGCGCAGAGACTTCAAGAAATGTATGCAGTTTAAGGTAACTAGGAGTGCGATAATCTGTGACAATGTCAATTGTGCAAATGGTGCAGATACCTCTCAAGCACAAGAGTGTGCAGGGTGGGGAGACGACTACAGTGAGTGCACGAGTAATGTAAAATTGGCCTGGCAGAGATGTGACCGCAATCTCTGTTTAAGAAGTTAATGGCAAGAGGGAAGAAGCTGTTGGAATGTCTGCTTGTTTTAGTTTGCATTGATCGATAGCGCCTACCTGAGGGAAGGAGCTCGAGGAGGTGGTGAGCAGGATGTGGAGGGTCCAAGAGGATTTTGCATGCTTTGGCTTAGTTCTGGCAGCGTGCAAGTCCTCAAGGATGGGTAGTGGGTTACCGCCAATCCTTTCAGCAGTTTTGATTGTCCGTTGCAGTCGGAGTTTATCCTTTTTTGTAGCAGCACCAAACCAGACTGTGATGGAAGAACACAGGACTGATTCGATGACTGCTGTTTAGAACTGCCTCAACACCTCCTGTGGCAGGCCGTGCTTCCTCAAAAGCCGCAGGAAGTACATCCTCTGCTGGGCCTTTTTGAGGATGGAGTTGATGTTGATTTCCCACTTCCTGAGAGACTGTAATTCCCAGGAACTTGAAGGTCTCGACGGTTGACACAGGGCAGTTGGACAGCGTTAGGGACAGCTGTGGTGAAGGATGCCTCCTGAAGTCCACGATCATCTCTACAGTCTTGAGCGTGTTCATCTCCAGGTTGTATCGGCCGGACCACAGCTGCAGCCGCTCCACTTCCTATCGATACGTAGATTCATCACCATCTTTGATGAGGCCGATGACTGTGGTGTCGTCTGCAAACTTGAGGAGTTTGACAGCCGGGTGCATTGAGGTGCAGTCGTTCGTGCAGAGAGAGAAAAGCAGCGGAGAGTGGACACAAACTTGGTGCTCTACACGCACCACCAGCACCAGCGCCCTGGTGCTGGTGGTGCGTGTAGATGAGGTGGTGTCCCCCGGCCTCACCTGCTGTGCCCTGCCCGTCAGGAAGCTATATATCCACTGGCAGATGGCAGGCGAGACGCTGAGGTGGAGAAGCTTGGAGGAGAGGAGTTCGGGGATGATGCTGTCGAACACAGAGCTGAAGTCCACTAACAGGATCCTCACGTAGGTCCCCTCATCGTTGAGGTGTTCTACGATGAACATGAGACTGCATCCATGTTGACTGCGTCATCCACAGACCTGTTTGCTCAGTAAGCAAACTGCAGGGGGTCCAGCAGGGGACCTGTGCCGCTCTTGAGGTGGTCCAGTGCGAGGCGTTCAAAGGACTTCATGACCACAGATGTCAGGGCGACAGGTATGTAGTCATTCAGACCCGATATTGCAGGTTTCTTGGGGATTGGGATGATGGTCACACAGTTCCAGAGATTTATTCAAGATCTGTATGAAGACTGGAGCGAGGTGGTCCGCGCAGACTTTGAAGCAGGACAGGGACACGAGGTCTGGGCCTGCCGCTTTGTTAATCTTTTGTTGTTTGAAGATGCGTCTCACTTCCTGTTCGTGGATGGTCAACGCAGGAGGGGGAGTCAGTGGTGTGATGGTGGTAGGTGGTGCGGCTGGGTGGGTGTGGGGTGTGAAAGTGTCCGTTTTAAAATATGCAATAGAAGGTGTTCAAGTCGTCGGCTAGTCCTTTATTGTTCTCATCTTGGGGGGATGGTCGCTTGTAATTGGTTAGCGATTGTAATGCATGCCAGACTGATTTAGAGCAATTAGCGGTAAACTGTTTTTCTGACTTTACTGCATAATTTCTCTTTGCGATAATTTCTTTCGTCAGCTGGTTTCTAGCGCCATTATACAGGGCTCTATCCCCACTTTGATATACTTCCTCTTTAGCCTGGCAAAGTTGCCTAGGTTTTGCAGTGAACCACGGCTTGTTATTGAACGCGCGAAATGACTTTGTTTCTTCACAGAAACTGATATAATGTAACAGTGTCCGTATATTCATCCAGGCTGCCAGTTGAATTTTCAAAGACACTCCAGTCTCTGCAGTCTCAACAGCTTTGAAGTTCTATCTTTGCTTCATTGGTCCACTTCTTCACTGTTTTCACCGTAGGCTTCGCGCATTTAAGTTCATGCCTGTATCTTGGAATTAAGTGAATTAAGCACTGATCAGACGAGCACAGACCTGCACAAGGTATTGCACGGTATGCATTATTTGGCGTAGTATAGCAGTGGTCTAAAATGTTTTTTTTCCGTGGTAGGGCACTCAATGTGCTGCTTGTATTTCGGGAGTTCGTAGTTGAGTTTAGCTTTGTTAAAGTCCCCAAGAATAATGAGACGTGAGTCTGGGTGCTCTTTTTCAATTTTGTTTATTTGTTCAGCGAACCAGTGCAGCATACGTGTTAGCTTGAGGAGGAATGTAAACACTGGCGAGGATGAAAAATGCGAACACACGTGGTGAGTATAATGACTTACAGTTAAAAAACAGCGGCTCCAAGTGTGGTTTGCAGTGTGTGCTGAGCTCTGTGACGTCGGTACACCATTATTCGTTGAAATAGAAGCATATCCTGCCGCCTTTTGTTTTCCCCGATAACTCCGTGACCCGGTCTGCCCGGTGAAGTTGGGAGCCCGGAAGCATTACGGCGCCATCGGGGACGCGTTCACAAAGCCATGTCTTCGAGAGGTGGATTGAAGGGAGCGGCGTTCGAAATCCTCTCTTACGGAGCTTCCATTGGATGTCGGCACACTTCCCCTTCCGTCGCCTTTGCCTCCATGCGCCATATGTCATGGCCGCCCCACCGGTAAGTAACTCGAAGAAAAGAACTGAGCGGATTTGCGAAAGTTGGTGAAAGAAAGTCCATGGTAGACTCCCTAATGTTTAGCAAGTCTTCCCTTGTGTAAGTGAGTTCTATAATGTCTCCACAGAGGAATGAAAAACACAAAAACATAGACAATACTAGAGAGCACGTAACCGAGGCGACCACACGGTTAGACGCCATCTTGTCAAGGTATGGCATATATATTCAGCAAAAATAAATTAGCACGACCAACTTAAAAACTAATGTTAAATGCATGAAAAATATAACTCATCATAATGCATAACGGATAAAAGAAGCATTCTTTTTCTTTGAGGTCGTTGGCTATTCTTCTGGCTCCTCAGGTGGCCTTTTTCCTTTTGAAAAGAAGCTTTCCGAAGACGTTTGTTTTTTTACTCATTTTGACTAGTTTGCAGACTTATTTTTAGTAACGTATCACGTGACCGACGTGCAGTCTCGTGTTGCTTCGTTCGCAAACGTTTCATTCAAAAGAAATCTTTTCAGTGAACTGAATCAGGTTATGAAATGTTTTGTTCTTTGAATTCAGCTGCCGCCATCATGAGCGAGTGTTGGCTGTGAGCGGAAATGGAACTGCTGCAGCATTCTGTGCAGTCTTGACGTGTCAAAATTTTCATTTTTCAAAATAAAACATTGAACAACGAAAATACAATACAACGGAAATTCTATAAAATTGGTCATTCCTTCTATGCAGCCCGGTAACAAATGCCTCACGGACCGGTCCGCGGACCTGGGGTTGGGGACCACTGTTATAGAGTACTTTCTGTCCTTATGTAGTGGCCAGCTTCAACCTTTAAAGACCTTGTAAAGTGAATCCAGAGATTTCTTTCTTCATACATTGTATATGTTTGAAGATAATTGCTGAAAACACTGAGAGCAAAGAAAGACATTTCAGTTGTCTGCATTTTTTGGGGATTGGTAAAACAAAGCCCGGGTACGCACTTGGTCTTTCTGGCATGATTTGGCTGTCCCTCACTGTCTAAGAACCGACCTCCTTCATTCCTTCAGTTATGTGTTTCCTTGTTATAATAACTTACTATAATAACCCATTTATACCACTGCAGTGATGCCTACGTCCCGAAAAACACATCTTCCCTAGATGCCACAATTTAAAGAACAGCTCGGTGTTGTTATTTCAACACATTTGAAAATGTTATGCGTTTAGTGTTATTCCAGCTACCGCAATATTTTGAAACACAAACCATTGTGGGTTTATAACTAGCAGGAAGTATAAGCTCAAATGTCTCTCAGTGTGAGCCACAGGCTAAATAACGTGCCGGTGTTTAATAAATTAACTTTCCCTAAAGTGTCTCTGTTATATGAACCTACACATGACAATACAGAGCGAGGCGGTGATGAGCCTGCCGCCCAGTCGCTGGCCAAGAGGCACCCCAAAAGCCTGATAGCTTGCAAATTAGCTGGCGTTTAGCACAGAGTCGTCACTGCGTGGAAAAGCCCCACGATGATTCAGGATATATTTCAGCCACCGGAGGCTTTAAGCGGCTATAATTTCATGGCTCAAACATATAGGGATGTGTAGGCATATGCTCGACGTATAAACGTATTTCAGGTACAGGTGAAAGTTGAGCAGGATGCATTTAGCGGACACGGCCACAGTGTCTGGAAGCTGAGAGAACGTCTCAGTTCTTCACCATTTTAAAGCCTGATTTCATATACTGTACATGCGGACTTTGTTTTTATTAATTCAAATTTGACAGGCTTGTTAACAACTAAAGATAGGTTCTTAAAGAGAACCCCAATAGTTCGGACATATACACGTATGTCATACTTTAAAACCATAGATGTCAGCAATATATGCAATATATCATACATCCCTTTAGAGGTTGTTGTTTGTATCACAGTAGTGTCATTTTTGACATTTGGAACAAGAAAACGATTGCAAAAACATAATATGACCTATGTACAATATTTGAATATAGAAAGGTGTATTCTGTAAGTGCAGATATTTTCATACACACATAGAAACAGCATATTCTTGTGAAGAAAAGAAAACAAAACATCAGCTTGGTTAAGTGATACCTTTAAAATTTGGTCTTATTCTAGCATCGTATCCAGATGTCCTCCCCATCAGTTTGTCCAGAAAGTCAGATGGAGACATTGGGACCTGACGTGTTCTTGGAGCATGGTCAACCTCCTTACACTGACCAACACTGTTATAGAGAATGAAAAAAAGTCAACATTTTTGGAGCACAGAAATGTATTTTAGCAAAATATAGATGAGTGGTTCTCAAACGCGGCACGGTGAACGACTGGTTAGAGCGTCTGCCTCACAGTTCTGAGGACCAGGGTTCAATACCCTGCCCCGCCTGTGTGGAGTTTGCATGTTCTCCCTGTGCCTGCATGGGTTTTCTCCGGGCACTCCGGTTTCCTCCCACATCCCAAAAACATGCATGGTAGGTTAATTGAAGTCTCTAAATTGCCCGTAGGTGTGAATGTGAGTGCGGATGGTTGTTTGTTTGTATGTGCCCTGCGATTGGCTGGCACTCAGTTCAGGGTGTACCCCGTCTCCTGCCCGATGATAGCTGGGACAGGCTCCAGCACGCTTGGGACCCTTGTGAGGAAAAGCGGCTCAGAAAATGGATGGATGGATGGTTCTCAAACATTTTACATCAAGTACCGCATCAAAAACTCTCCATGTAGCTCTCCATGTACTACCATAATAACCAACATTAAAATACAGTAGTGTATTAGGCACGTAATAGCTAGTGGTCATAAAAGAAATCCGGCAAAGGTTTCATCCTTAAAATGTACATTTAATATGATTGTAAGCCACTGTACAATTATTCACAATTTGAACATTGACACTTTGTTTAAATGTAGAAAAATTAAAACAACTGTCAAGCTCCTCAAATTTTGCCATGCAATATCTTGAAAAAAATTGAAAGGGAGAGAATCGTCTACCAAGGCATCCATCCATTTTCTGGCACTCGTCTTCGAGCCCCATTATCCTCACTAGGGTCGCGGGCGTGCTGGAGCCTATCCCAGCTGTCATCGGGCAGGAGACGGGGTACACCCTGAACTGGTTGCCAGCCAATCGCAGGCACATACAAACAAACAAACATTCGCACTCACAGTCACACCGACGGGCAATTTAGAGTCTCCAATTAATCCATGTTTTTGGGATGTGGGAGGAAACCGGCGTGCCCGGAGAAAATCCACACAGGCACGGGGAGAACATGCAAACTCCACACAGGCGGGGCCGAGGATTGAACCCGGGTCCTCAGAACTGTGAGGCTGACGCTCTAACCAGTCGGTCACCGTGCCGCCACTACCAAGGCATTTTCACTGGAATTCACTCAAATGATCAGGCCGCTTTCCTTTTATTTGTGTGCAGTTTTAGGACATCTCAAAAAGCCATTAGCCTTTAGCCTCTAGCCTCAAGGTGAAAAACCTTCAACTCAAAGAAACATACAATAAAATACATTGGAATTGTCTACATAATGTCATTAATATTTCCAATGGCGATATACAAAATACAAGACAAACACTTAAATACATCCTGTGACACCCGACCTGTTCCATTGATTTGAAAATTAAGTGCAAATCCGACGACGCACTGCTATCAATTCTTTCAGCCTGTTTGTCAAGTACGACTGAATCTCACTTTTTATGTATTCTTAGTCTATTTTTACTGCCTTTCAACATAAATTGTCTTGAATTTGTAACTGTGTTCTACCACTAAGTATTTAATAATAATTACTTTTTAATCTTAGTAACTTATTTTAATATTTTATTATTTTAATAATGTAAAAATGTATACACCCCCTCCTGGAGCCATCACCTTATCGTGGTGGAGGGATTTGTGTGTCCCAATGATCCTAGAGGCTAAGTTGTCTGGGGCTCCACGCCCCTGGTAAGGTCACCCCTGGCAAACGGGTCCTAGGTGAGGGACCAGACAAAGCTTGGCTAAAAGACCCATATGTTGAACAATTTATATGGATTTAGGTTTCCGTTGCCCGGATGCGGGTCACCGGGGCCCCCCTCCGGAGCCAGGACTAGAGGTGGGGCTCGAAGACGAGTGCCAGGTGGCCGTGCCTGCACCCATGGGGTCCGGCTGGGCGCAGCCCGAAAGGGTAATGTGGGTCCCCTTTCCCATGGGCTCACCACCTGTGGGTGGGGTCATAGGGGTTGGGTGCAGTGTGAGCTGGGCGGTGGACGAAGGCAGGGATCTTGTCGATCCGATCCCCGGCTACAGAAGCTGGCTCTAGGGACATGGTATGTCACCTCTCTGGCAGGGAAGGAGCCCAAGCTGGTGTGTGAGTTTGAGAAGTTCCAAATAGATATAGTCGGGCTCGCCTCCACACACATCTTGGGCTCTGGTGCCAGTCCTCTTGAGAGGAGTTGGACTCTCTTCCACTCTAGAGTTGCCCACGGTGAGAGGCGCCAAGCAGGTGTAGGTATACTTATACCTGTACATTATGGTTCACCCCTGTGGACGAGAGTGTAGCCTCCCTCCGCCTTCGGGTGGCGGGACGCGTGCTGACTGTTTGTGGCTATGCACCAAACAGCAGTTTAGAGTACCCACCCTTTTTTGAGTCCTTGGAGGGGGTGCTGGAGAGTGCTCCCGCTGGGGACTCCATCGTTCTGTTGGGGGACTTCAACGCTCACGTGGGCAATGACAGTGAGACCTGGAAGGGCGTGATTGCGAGAAACACCCCCCCCAATCAGAACCCGAGTGGTGTTCTGTTATTGGACTTATGTGTTCATCACGGCCTGTCCATAACGAACACCATGTTCAAGCATAAGGGTGTCGATACGTTCACTTGGCACCAGGACAACCTCAGTCGCAATTCGATGATCGACTTTGTTGTTGTGTCATCGGACTTGCGGCCGTGTGTCTTGGACACTCGGGTGAAGAGGGGCGGCGCTGTCACCGCCTGGTGGCGTGGGAGGAGTCAGGTTTTCTGGAAACTAACTGGATGGTCCAGAGCTCCAACTTTTTTAAGTGAACCTGGATGTCTTTCTGCCCATCTGGAAGGACCCAGCTTTTCCATATATAATACACCTCTTTGGCAGTCTTGGCATGTGGGTGAGTATAAAGTCCCCCTGGTTGCCATTTGGCCTTGTAGCAGCCGTGCATTCACACGTAGCCTCTAATACTTTCATTGCTGTGCATAATTCACATTTCCCAATGTTAACCCAGAGAGACTCCTGGATCAGACTATTGACCTCCTTCAGCTTTAACTCAAACTCACTTGCAGTCTTGGTTATGTCAGCTTTCTGCCACTCAGTTAACTCAGTTTCTTCACTTGTATTCAGCTCCGCCTCCATCTTTGCAATAAGCCCAGATTTGCATCCATAACTTTCCTGGCCTCTATTATAAGTTTGCCTTAATTATCCTTGAGTTCCTCTTCGGTCATGTCTCTGTAGTTCCTCATAACACTGTTGGCCAGATGAGAAAACTGTGTTTTTCCTGTGGTTCTCGCCACCTTTAGTTGCTCAAGTGACTTAACTTCAAGGTCAGCCATCTTTAACGTCAGTCTTCCAATTGATTTGAGGAGTTATGAATGATACTTGATAGTCTTGCCTGCTGGCTCTTCACAACGTTGTCATGATCTGTGCCCTGCAGTTCCTCTGCGAAGCGTGGGTGTCGCATTTTGCCTCTTTTTTCCCTCTCTCTCCAGCACTAATCACCTCCCCGCCTGCGCACCTCGTTCCAATCACCACTCATCACAGCCTGCATTTAAGCCTGCCAGTTCCAGTATTCCAGCACCAGAGTATTCTCGCTCCTACGCGGTGCACCAGCCGCCTCATCGCTCATGATCGTAAGAAAAGATTCCCTGATACCCGTGCCTGAACTTACTCCCTGTTTTTCCTCTTCCTCCAGTGCCCTCCTGTGTCTGCTGCCACGATGCTCGCTCCAACCGCACTGCCAAGTTCACTCACCTGTTCACGCTCCAGTCTCCCGCATGCTGCCAGCTCCTACAGACCCAGCTCATGCCTTGAAATTTTTGACCTTGCGCTTCACCGAATAAACCCCTTCCAACTACTTCCTCAATCTCAGTCTGCTTTTGGGTCCAGTCCAATACCATTTGGCTACAAACCGTGACAGGTGTGGGGCGTGGACACAGGCCTTTTTTTCACTCTAATTCTCAAATTTTGCCATGCAATATCACCACTTGAAAGGGATAGAATTGTCTACCCAGATGTTTTCACTGGAATTCATTCAAATGACCAGGCAGCTGTCCTTTTTTTCTTTTATTTGTGTGCAATTTTAGGACATCTCAATAAGCCATTAGCCTTTAGCTTCTATCTAGCCTTTACCCTCTAGCCTCTGGGTGAAAAACCTTCAAATAAAAGAAACATACAAAAATGTATTTGAATTCTGTACATAATGTCATTAATATTTTCAATGGCGCTATACAAAATACAAGACAAACACCTGAGAAAATACATTCTGTGACACCCGACCTGTTCCATTAAATTGAAAATTAAGTGCAAATCCGGTGACTCACTGCTGTCAATTCTATCAGCCTGTTTGTGTAGTGTGAATCTCACTTTTTATTATTTATTCTTAGTCTATTTTGAATGGCTTTTAATATAAATTGTCTTGAATTTTTTAACTGTGTTCTACAACTATCTATTTCATTCATTCATTCATTTGCAATACTGCTTATCCTCACTAGGGTCGCGGGCATGCTGGAGCCTATCCCAGCTATCTTCGGGCGAGAGGCGGGGTACACCCTGAACTGGACGCCAGCCACAGGGCACATATAAACACACAACTATTCGCACTCACATTCACACCTACAGAAAATTTTGAGTCTTCAATTAACCTAAAATGATTGTTTTTGGGATGTGGGAGGAAACCGGAGTACCCGGAGAAAACCCACATAGGCACAGGGAGAACATGCAAACTCCACACAGGTGAAGGCAGATTTTAACCCCTGTTCCCAGAACTGTGAGGCAGATATGCTATCCAGTCGTCCACCGTTATGAAAAGCTAAAAGCCAAGCTATTTTGACATTGCTTAATTTACCGTGAGATTTCACAATCAATATTCATTTCATAATTTCTCAAAAAATCAAATTAAAATCCCACATTTTATATATAATAATTTTACCACATTTCAATAAATCAGGGACGTTAACAAACAAGTACCACACATGGGAACTAAATGGTTAACAAACCACGCGTAACTAGGCAACCAGCTCTACGGTAGCGCTCAGACAAACAACGATTTAACTGCTAGAGTCTCTGATTACAGTTTCTTAACGGCTGCCTCTCCAGCGTTTGTAGATTGATTGGTTTTGCATGGGTTTCAGTAATTGACCAGGGCTCTCAAACTCAATTTACCTTGGGGCCGCTGGAGGCAGAGTCTGGCTGAGGCTTGGCCGCAGCCTCGGCGCACATGCACGCACGTAATTTAAATCAGAAATTTAAAAAATCCAATCTTTTCAAACGTCTTTTTTATTTTTTTAACACAAAATAAGATAAACAAGGACCCTGGTGTAAACAAGTTGTGTATAACTTTCCTCGGGTACATCCCTTCTTTGGTAGTAAATTTGTATGGAACATACTGTACTGTTAAATGTATAACTGTTTTCTGTACAAAACTACTAATAAAACAATCAATCAATCAACAAATACATAAAAAAATCAAGAACTAATAAGTATTTAAATCAGTAATAATTTTCAGTTTCTTCAGTCTTCTATATCTACTGTATTAAAATTGAAATGTCCTTATTAACATGGTTCAATTAACACTGTTAAATTTTAACTGTTAAATACAAAATTAGACTGTTGAATTTTACAGTTCTTTAACCTCAGTCAATGAGTTTTTCTGAACATGGCTTCGCTTGCCTACTTTTTACTGCTTGAGACATGGCAGCGCTTCCTCTCACATAGCTGAGCCACATTTGTTTTGAGGGAGGAAGCAGCTGAGACCCTCAGTACGGCTTGAAGATGATTGTCAGTAAGTCTGGACCTGTACTTGGACTTATTGAAGTTCAAGATGGAGAAGAATTAAAGTATGTGCTTCCAAAAAGGCACGTGGTCCGCTTTAACATTCGGGAAAGCTCAGGGAAGCTGGGGGGAAATTCTCTCCAAAATTGCCCAAGCAAGTCTGCTTTTCCACTCACCTCCCTGAACTTGCCTTTGGGGTCAGAGTTGCACTACAGGTCAATGAGCTCCATTTGAAGCACAGGAGGGGCCTCTTGCACATCAAAGGAGAAGGGGTCTGCAAAAATTGGAAATGTGGCTCTGTGCGTCTTGAAGTCTGCAAATCTGTGACCAAATTCATCCTGTAGATTCAAAATGGCATCAACATACTTCTTACCACTGAATGGTGTGCCTGCATCCATAAGTGCCTTGCAAGCTGGGAAATGGCAAAGGTTTCCCTGAGAGAGGCGGGCTTTTTATAAGTTTTGTGTGGAGTTGCCCCTGGCCTTGTAACTTTTTGTTCCGTATATTAAGCTGATGTGTGATATCAACAAGAAAAGCTAAGTCCATGAGCCATTTCGGATCACTTAGCACAGGAACAGCCACCCCACAGTTCTCCATAAAATCTTTCACTTCTGCTCTCAACTGATAAAATCTCTTCAAGGCCCCTCCCCTGCTGAGCCAACTTACCTTGGTGAAGTAGAGCACATCCCCATATTCTGCAAAGGGCGTGCTGATGGATAATGCAGTGCAGAGCAATGGCCTCCTCAACACCCTCCTCCTCCAGTTTTTTTTGCCACCAGTATATTTTTCCTCCCTATCATTGATGGCGCGCCATCAGTTATTATTCCAACAAACCTCTTCGATGGCAAACCAGCAATCTCAGTGGCATCACACAGCTGGTGAAATATCTCCTGAGCAGTGGTCTGGCCATGCTTTGGAATTACTGTGAGCAACTCCTCTGTCACTTCAAAATTGTCATCAATACCACGGACAAAGATTCTGAGCTGGGCAGTTTCTTTGATGTCTGTGGTCTCATCAAGAGCGACTGAGTATCCCCTAAAATATTTGGCTTTCTCACACAGTTGATCATAAATGTTACATGACAGATATGTCAGATATGCACTCTGCCACGGTGTTGGCAGAAAGACTGATGTTGCTAAACTGATCTTTCTTTTCAAGACAGACTCTACTTGCAGCCTCCAATATGCAGTTTTTGACAAATTCACCTTCTGTGAATGGCTTTCCTGCCTTAGCAATCACTTTCTTGAAGAACTCTTGTTGCCTCAGTATACTTTCTTTAAGATTTGCAACCCGGTTGGCTCTCTCATCTCCTTGGTATTTTGCATAATCCTCAGCATGTCTAGTTGTGTAATGATGTTTCAAATTGTATTCCTTGTGCACTGCAACTTTATCTGTGCAACTAAGACACGTCAGGGTGCCCCTGTGCTCAACAAAGAAATCTTGCATCTCCCACTTTTCCTGAAATTGTTTGTGCTCATCATCAACCTTTCTCTTCACTGCAGGCTTTGAAAAAGACATGTTTGGGGCTGTGGAATATATTTTAATTCACTTGGCGTGTCGTGTTTAGCCGATGCACGGAGAACGGTGCAGCCCTATAATTGGCCCAGGTTAGGGCAGGAAACCTTACATCAATTCAACCCCGCCGCCGACGTCATCAATGCGATCTGCACTCTGAACCAGACCAGATCCACGCGAGGGCACGCCAAAACCAGACAGAACACGCCGCGCGCCACAACCCCCATCCACTGCCATGCCATCCAAGCACATTTTCTTTTTTCCATTTAACATGAGAGTGAATGGTGGCCACGACGCGCGGCGCGCTCAGCCCATCTGCAACCCACCCCCACAGATCTGACCGGACTCAGACCGCAGACCACACCAACTAGTTCCCCACCCTTCTTTGATCTCGCCGCGCACGCATCACTTTGATTTATTCAGAGAGAGAGACATAACCTATTTACATCATATAATGTCACGCTGGGCAGCAACTTAAAACACTTTTTTTGGACGTGTTGTAAACACAGCGCGCTGCGACGAATGTCCACGTTTGCCTTTCTCTGCTTGCATCTAGCCCAGTCGATGTCACGCCCCCGAGAGCCATATACCCCACCGTGATTAGTAGGTTCATCAGCTCCGCACACAACACTGTAAAAGTGCCATTCATATAAAACTCGAGGGCCGCACTAACATTAAACCTTCATATTAAGGTGGGGGCCACAAAATATCGTCTTGCGGGCTGCCAGTTTGAGACCCCTGATTTAGTCAATGAGAGAAGAGTCTTTCCGCCTGTCACTGTCTGATGCTTGATTTTAATTAGTTGAACCTGTGACATGCGCTATCCTTTTAGAGTTTGGACAGCAGCTTTGTGGAGGTGTGTCCTTATCTATTGTAATTCATCTGCCATTTTTGTAGTCCTTTGAGAATTTTATCTGTTAAACTTCATTTTGACTTGACAACAAATGTACTTTAATAACAATTCAATTAAAACGTCTGGCACTAAGTAAATAAAAATTGTACCTTAATAAATGTTTGAAAACAAACAGTTCTAAAAAAAATCTAACAAACATATTTTATGGTTAACCCTATCCCTTAATTACGTTAAATACAACTGACCTCTGCTTAATAAATGTACAGTATACTGGATTTATAAAAAAAAGTTTAATCCACTGTAACGTTGGCACAGTTTGAACAGTTAATTCAGTGATTCTTTTGATTACCACTAGAGGGAGCCAGCGTACCAGTTGTGGTAATAAAGGTACTGCGAATCCATGGATCATTAGAGAGAATCCAAAATTTGAAATGATGAGTTTGCTATTTTACATTCAAACATTCTCTTAAGATTTTCAATACATACATAGGATGGAATACAGACAATGTGTGACTTTTTTCCTCCTGTTTCTTCCGATAAGAGCTACTGTATATCTGTATATAGCGACTAAAGAAAATATTTTCTTCAGTTCTTTCGACTAATATTTGCTAATATACTAGCGTGCTCTTTTCAGTGTACCGTAAAAACAATTTTCCCCTTACCTCATATTAAGCTAAAGATTAGTCTAATTAAGCTAAAGATTAGTCTAATTAAGCTAAAGATCAATTAGACTAATCTTTAGCTTAATATGAGGTAAGGGGGAAATTGTTTTTAAGGTACACTGAAAAGAGCACACTAGTATATTAGCTTTTTCTTCTAATTGATCTTTAGCTGAATTAGACTAATCTTTAGCTTAATATGAGGTAAGGGTAAAAAATGTTTAAGGTACACTGAAAAGAGCACGCTAGTATATTAGCAAATATGAGTTGAATTGAACACTATTAGCAAATATTAGTCAAACGATTAGTCTAATTGTTCCTCCGCAGGGTGTCCGGGCTCTCCCTTAGAGATAGGGTGAGAAGCTCGGTCATCCGGGAGGATCTCAGAGTAGAGTCGCTGCTCCTTCGCATCGAGAAGAGCCAGATGAGGTGGCTGGGGCATCTGATTCGGATGCCTCCCGGACGCCTCCCCGGTGAGGTGTTCTGGGCATGTCCCACTGGGAGGAGACCCCGGGGACGACCCAGGACACGCTGGAGAGACTATGTCTTTCGGCTGGCCTGGGAACGCCTCGGGATCCCGCCGGAAGAGCTGGATGAAGTGGCTGGGGAGAGGTAAGTCTGGGCGTCCCTGCTAAAGCTACTGCCCCCGCGACCTGACCTTGGATAAGCGGTAGAAAATGGATGGATGGATGGATTAGTCTAATTGGCTAGACTCTGCTGTCTCACATTTAGCCACACCGCATCATTGAACTTGCAGACAGGTCCTTTCTGTTCTGAGAGATTTCAGTGAGATTTCATAAATTGAAAGGAAAATCCATCCATCCATTTTCTGAGCCGCTTCTCCTCACGAGGGTCGCGGGTGTGCTGGAGCCTATCCCAGCTATCATTGGGCAGGAGGCGGGGTACACCCTGAACTGGTTGTCAGCCAATCACAGGGCACATACAAACAAACAACCATTCGCTCTCACATTCACACCTATGGGCAATTTAAAGTCTTCAATGAAACTACCATGCATGTTTTTGGGATACGGGAGGAAACCGGAGTGCCCGGAGAAAACCAGGCACGGGGAGAACTCTACACAGGCGGGGCCAGGGATTGAACCCCGGTCCTCAGAACTGTGAGGCAGACACTCTGAAAGGAAAATCATTATTTAAAATATAAGAATTTTTTTTCACATCTTGATACCAAGGATATCGAATAAGGTTTGGTTACAAAATTATTAAAAGTAAATATGGATACTTTTGGAGTGTTTGGATTAAAAATCTCGAATAACAGCTAATAAAATGCATTAACTGACCAACAAATAAAAATCCAACTAAGAGTCCAAATTGCAGATGTATTGTCACGGGAAAATCCATGCCCAACTGAGAATATAGTATGTGTATAATGCGCATTATTGAAAATTAAAGATTTTTTTTGGGGGGGGGGGGGGGGGGGTTGCATTATACAGTACATGGGAAATTACGGCACTCATATTTAATCATCCATCCATCCTTATATTTTATACCTCCCCACACCTCCAAAATGACAACTTTTCAGGAGAAAAAGGGAAAAAGAAAACGACATCTTGCTTGAGTTTCCAAACTTTGTTCAAGTTGGTATTACTGGATATGTTATATTGCTATCATATACTGCTGCACATTCACATCAACAGAACACCACCCCAAAATTATGTTCAATCGCGAATTTAATATGCTAAAGAATTACGCATGCATTACGGTGTCCAATTAAAATGGTACGTACACAGTGCCATGCCCATAAAAGTCTAGCCCAGTCACACAACCCCACCACTGTACAAAAAGTATTTAACTTTACAAAAGAAAACACCTGTGTTACTTTATCTTCCCAAATTCTTTTTCAGAGGTGAGTGATGCAATCAATAAGAGCAGATTAAACCTGTTTACTGTATATAGGCGGAAATAAATATGTACAGGCGGCACGGTGTTGATTGGTTAGAGCGTCTGCCTCACAGTTCTGACGACCGGGGTTCAAATCCCGGCCTCGCCTGTGATGAGTTTGCATGTTCTCCCCGTGCCTGCGTGTGTTTTCTCCGGGCACTCTGGTTTCCTCCCAGATCCCAAAAACATGCATGGTAGGTTAACTGAAGACTCTAGATTGCCCGTAGGTGCGAATGATTGTTTGTTTATATGTGCCATGCGATTGGCTGGCAACCATTTCAGGGTGTACCCCGCCTGCTGCCCGATTATAGCTGGGATAGGCTCCGGCACTCCCGCGACCCTTGTGAGGATAAGCGGCTCAGGAAATGGATGGATGGATGGATGAATCTGCACACACTTCCCTCATGTGTCTGTCTTCCCTCTGCAACTAAGCATGAGAGAAACGGATTTTAACAAACCAAGCCTATTCAAATGTATCTGACAGTTGAATATTATTCAAATGATCTTTGGAAAAATCATGTCTGGCACCATCTTATGCCTCAAAGTTTATTTTCATTATTATTTTAAAACACAGCAACGCAGTGACCGACTGGTTAGCACATCTACCTCACGGTTCTGAGGACCTGAATTCAAATCCAAATGATTGACAAGATGTTGTCAATCATTTGTCGTGCACACGCAGGCAAACCCAGCATCCTCGTATACTTGGTTCTTAGGCTGAATTATATACCTCCGTGGTGTCCTACGTGGATGCTGTCCAGCCACTGCTAGTCTCCATACACGCACAGTACACTACACCCCTCTTCAAATGTCAGTGAAGAGCTGGACAAGGCTTTGAAATCACAGTGCAAAACATGTAGCTATGCATAAAGCATGGATGCTCTGTATGAAAAGGCAAGTGGGTGTGACATCTAATCCCCCCTATTTTTGTGTATGTTTACAGTGTCAGTCCAGTAGCTTCATAGCCTAATGATTTCAGTGGTGGAATAATGTTAAGTGCAACAGTGGACGACTGGTTAGAGCATCTGCCTCACAGTTCTGAGGACCGGGGTTCAATTCCTGGCCCCGCCTGTGTGGAGTTTGGATGTTCTCCCCGTGCCTGTGTGGGTTTCCTCCAGGCACTCCGGTTTCCTCCCACATCCCAAAAACATGCATTAATTGGAGACTCTAAATTGCCCGTAGGTGTGCATGTGAGTGTGAATGGTTGTTTGTTTGTATGTGCCCTGCGATTGGCTGGCAACCAGTTCAGGGTGTATCCCGCCTCCTGCCTGATGATAGCTGGGAAAGGCTCCAGCACTCCTGCGACCCTTGTAAGGATAAGCGGCTCAGAGAATGGATGGATGGATGGATGGAATAATGTTCAGCATTGTGGTTAATTTTGGACCAAACAGTCAGGGATTGCACATATTTTTCACATTTTTGTGCATGCGCCTATAAATGTCACTTCCGGTACAGCCAGGCTGAATCATTCGAGACAGCAGCATTCAGCGCTAACCAATCATGTCACGTCTGCTGACAAGGCCATGTGCACATTTTGAACGCCATTCAGCGGCAGCCATGTCTACTAATGCGAGCAACAGCGCTTCAGTGATTTATTATTATTTTTTTTTTTACTATTTATTTGTCAATTAGGCTGGCAACCAGTTCAGGGTGTACCCCGCCTCCTGCCCGATGATAGCTGAGATATGCTCCAGCACGCCCGCGACCCTAGTGAGGAGAAGCGGTTCAGAAAATGGATGGATTTGTCAATTGCGTTCGACACGTTGCACACTAACTGAATTCATCTCACAATTCATTCGATAAAACTTGAAAATGAGACTTATTGTTGGAGAGACTAGGGTTTGACTGTATAGGTGAGTTGGCTCAGTATAAGTACGCTCCGTTCACCCCCGGGGTGTCGGTCAGAACACAATGGATATGAGAGTGGAGTTTGGTCTAGCAGCTTAAATAACGATGCAGGCACAGGTAGGGACAGTACAGACGTTACAGTATAGCAGGCAGGCAGGCATGCAGGGGTGATGGTACAGGCACTCATTACACATTTCTAGGATTCACAGGATACGTGGGCTTGTTAAGTGGGTGGAAACTGTCGTGTGGGGCGACTGTGCTATGTGTGTGTGTGTGTGTGTGTGTGTGTGTGGTTCTGCAATAAAGAGCAAACAATGGGAAATATTAGTGGATGATACCTTAGCTTAATATCAACCTGCTGCTGGATAGGAGAGGTTTGCCAGCCTTCCGGAGCCTCAGCTCTTCTGGGAAGCTTTCACACTGGGATCGCTTGATGATGAGGATCTCTGCCTGGTGGTAATCTTCAGCAGTTGTGCCACAGCATCGTAAGGTTCGATATTGGGCCTGACTGGCCACTCTTCAGGGGGTTGAAGGAGGAATGGGGGTCCTTGGCTCCCCCTGTTGGGCTTCACAAGGTCCTGCAGTCTTTTGCCCCTTGTGATGTCGTCAGCGGAATTCCTTGCTGAGTCTACATAGCGCCAGGCATGGGAGCTGGTGAGTTCGTAGATTTCTGCCACTCTGGTGCCAACAAAGATCTTGAAGCGGCAGGACTCTGACTGTAGCCACGTCAGCACCATTGTGGAGTCTGTTCAGAGGATGTTTCTGAGCAATTGTTAGCGCAAGTTCCTTCTCAATGAGCTTAGCCAGCTAGGCTCCAGTCTGGTATGGACAGAGGCTGACCCCCTGGAAGACCCAGTCTAACTGGTTCAATGGCAGTGATCAGGTGTGGGTGGTCGGAACCGATAAGAACTAATGGTCTGACATTCTGAAAGGGTTGTATGGGTAAACCAACCAGGTGAGTGTACCTCTTCTAGAGTTGGTCCATTGGGTAAGACTGGTCTGCTGTGAAGGCCCTGGAGACTTGGAAACTGGTCTTTGGATCAGCAGCAGGTATCTCATTTCTCAGGTATAAGGAAAAGTATTTGTACTCCATCTATTCATTGGAAGGACTCAATTTCAGACAACAGCCATAAATAACTTTCTTAATAAAGGTTTTTCTGGTCTTTGGATCAGCAGCAGAGAAGGAAGGACACTGTAGAGCCGCGGAGAGTCTGTACATCCTGCCTGATGGTCGGCAGGGAGAGGTGCTCACGGGTGCCTCGTAGGCCAAGCTCACGGGCAGCTGCTGACAAGAGCATAGTCCTTTCAGACCCATCATCCAGGATGGCGTCGGTGATTATGCTTCAGGTGCCGTGATGAAGAAACACTGATGACCTTCAGTAGAACCCTATTGTCCTCTGGTGGTCGGTCAACAAACAGGACTTCAGTTTCAGGGCTCACCTGGCAACTGTCACTGCTGGGTGATGGTCTTGATCATCTATCATTTACTTTATGCAGAACCTATAGGTGTTTTCCTTGACATAGGCCGCAGTGCTTCTTGTGGTCACACTGTGCTGCTTCGTGAGGCCTTGCCCACCCTTTGCTGGTCTTGAGCCAGTCTGTAAGCTTCTCCCTTGTCAGCTTTGTGACCTCTGGACACCGGCTGAGGAAGTGCTCTTCGTTTACAGAGAAGGGACAGTCGGGCTTTGTTTCTCCCGTTCTCCTTGGAGCATACCATAGGTGGGCTGTTCTCCTCCGGGGCCTTTGCACCATGGAGGGCAGTAATGGTTTGTTGTCCTTGGCGACCCTCTGACCTGGGTGCTTGCTTCTCCTTTACCCCTCTGGATGGTGTCAGTCCATCAAAGTGTTGGCACCACGATTCATATTTGAGCCACAGTGCCAGATCAAGTAAAGTGCGAATGGTTCCTTGCTCACAGACGGTCCATCAACGGAAGTCTGCTCTTTGCTTTGGAGGTAGTTTACTTAGCAGTCTCACCACATGCGACCCACACCAAAGTTCCACTTGACCCTCAATCTTTAGGAGGCCGACCAACGACTGGACCTGGAGGGTGAACCGCTCGAAGGTTACGGTGTCACCCCGGGGAAGGTAAGGTGAGTCTTGTACACTTGCTATTTTCTTGAGAGCAATTTGGTGGGGCTGATCAAATTTCTCGTTAAGGGCTGACATGTCGGTGTAGGGCGTCCAGGAGTTGAGATAGGAATTTGTAATCAGCTTTGCCTCTTCAAACTTCAGTTGTCTACCAGGATGTGGTACTTGAAGAGTTCAGTGCCATCCACTGGCAAGAAGTTGTGTAATGCTATCTTTAGACGTGCGAACTCACAAGGGTCACGTCGGCTGAAGTATGGTATGGTTGGGCGTGGTCCCCGGTAGGTCTGTTCAGTGGTACCTGCTGAATTGTTGTACAGTGGAACCGGGGTCTGCTGGCCCTGTGTCGGCATCCAAGGGACTTGCTGTGAAGGGTCTGGTATGTGCCCTGACTGTCCAGGTGTATAAGTTGCATAGGACGGGAACCTCGGAGGTATATTTTGTGCGTATGCAGGCTGATGGTAGCTTGGAGGCTGCTGAGGTGTATACACAGCGGCATAAGGTTTAGCCCTAATGGTTGAAGGCAGGAATGTTGGCTGGTACTGGTCCATGATCTGTGAAGGCGTCACTTCTCGGCTGCTAGCTGACATGGCTTGGCTCTTCATCAGCTGTAGTTCTGCCACCAGCTCTTTGAGTCGATCTGTCATCGTTTGAGCTGGCGGTTCATCACGGACCGCTGTGTCGGGCCATGGCGGCGGGGTCCAGCCAGTCCTCTTTGTCCTCAATGTCAAGAGGATGAGGGTCACTATGACTGATGGAGTATGGCATAGATTGCTGAAGGTTGATGACTTTGTTGATTAGCCTCCTCATTTCCACCTGAACTTCACAGGAGTGCAGCCACCTTGGCGTGCATAACTTGCTGCGACTGCTGTAACAAGCCATTCTCGTTCTGTATGTGCTTCTCAATGTGTAGTTTTGGGTTACAGGATGAGTCGAAGGTGGTTCTCGAACTTCCTCCCTGGCCTCTCTCTGTGGATACCGCAGGTGGGCTAGCTGCCCAATTACAAACATTAATATTTTGAACCTTTCTAACACTTAAAATACAGCTATTATTTATTCGTTGATTCTGACTGGCTGATGCTGGATGCTGCTGTCTCAATTGCTTCGGCCTGGCTGTCACAGAAGTGTTGTTAAAAAGCGCGTGCACAAAAGGTTTAGAAATACACATTCAATAAGTTAAATTTGCAACTGAATGTTCAATGTCGAATGTTGAAATATACATTGACTGTTGAACTGAATACATTGAATATTTGACACTGAATGTTGACTTTGCAGCTGAATGTCGAATTGAATGTTGAATTTGTGAAGCTGAAGCTTAAAGTTTTGATTGTAAAAAAGATTCTGTGTTAGTAAGTGAGATTCAAAATCTGATGGCATGGATTTACTTCCATAAAACACTGTCATTCCATGTCTTTCTGTCTGATGATACGGGTCAGAGGAGACCTGCAGGCTGCAGAGGTTTGGAGTTAAGTGGAGGAAGGTGAGGTGGGAATGACAAGGTGGAGGGATTGTGGGTACCGAACATCAGCGAGGAGCACAAATTTCACAACAAATGAAATAAATGCCCGCAAGATCTCAAAACACTTTGGGGGCCATTGATTACGGAGAGAGTAGTTTTTACTATTTAAATATTGATGAATGGAGAAAAAAATTGGGCTGCAGCACAAATGTTCACATCCTGGGCAAAAGGGAAGATGCTGGAGCACCACTAGGGGTCGATCTGTGGACATGCCTACTACATACTATACTTGTGTGTTTATGTATTTGTCAGACGTGACAAGACATTTCCAAAAATAACTCTGCTTACAGCAAGGACCGACCGCTCTGATAAACGCACACTTGCACGCACACATGCACCCGCACATGCAGGCATGCACGCACACACACACATAGTGTTCCTTTTCAGGATCATCAACCTTTGACATTTAACTTTTTCTTAATATGCTCACTCACAGACAGTGTAAGGAAAGAAGACTAGCTCTCATTATGTTGCTATTCTTGAGCTTTGGGAAAAGTGACAAATTATGCAACACATGATTGCACATTTAATTCCCTTTATTTGGACAAAATAACAACTATTAAGAATTATCTATTAACAACTAACAACTTTTGTTTTAGTATTGAAATATTTAGTTATTATATAAAGGCATGCAGGGCAGCAGATTGCTTCACTTAGCACTGTTAGCATCTTGCTTTGAGGTGAAACTATTGGACAGCTGTTTTTTTAAATTTAATAACAGTTGTCCAGTAAAAAATAGTGTCACCTCAAAGCAAGACAATAACAGTGCAAAACTACCGTATGATACAACATATTAATATCCGACCCGTATGAAGAATCTTTGAAGATTTATGGGGAATGAAATAGCAGTGTAAAGCAAGTTCTCCAAAGGGTAAATAAAATCACTTGTAATTCAGGAAGAAAACCCGACATGATTTAAATCAGTACCAAAAGCCGTTCTCACTGTCATGTTTGTTTTCACCACCATCAAGGTGAGGAGAGATACAACCGCTCACTCTGCCCCCAGTCAAAGAGCACTGACACAGAAATGCTTCCTGGATACCGTGTAACCACACACACAGGCGCACAGATGCACCTACAGATAATTTGCTGTCTGTATGAGTCTGTGAATGTCGATATGTCCGCAAGGTCTGTGAGTCATGGTGTGCATCATTGTACGTGTATTTATTTTTGTCTACTTCAGACAAACCCTAGATTTCTACCTGCTGAGGTTGCAGGTGTTATATTAGCTTTTATTCATTGCTTGGAAAATGCTTTTGCCGATACTGACTGATCACAGAGGGAATCCGTTTTGCAGAGTGTCCTTTGCATACACACCGTTGGAAAACTGAAGATTTAAAATTTCAAACATTAGAGTACTGTATAGCTAAAAAATAACATTTCTCAGGTATAAGGAAAAGTATTTGTACTCCATCTATTCATTGGAAGGACTCAATTTCAGACAACAGCCATAAATAACTTTCTTAATAAAGGTTTTTCTGATGAGCTTTGCGAGTAAAAAATGTTACAAAAGCACGTGACTGAGAACAGCATGCGGACGTTAAAGGGGGAAGGCACGCCCCGAGTAGGTATATAGCGCCGGTATGTGCATTGTGCAAAACAACATCGGTTTGGCTAAGGACCCCCGAAAATGGCACCTACGAAGAGACGCGCTTACGAAGCACAGTTTAAACTCCAAGCTATCTGTTACGCGGAGGAGCATGCGAATCGAGCAGCCGCGACAGAATTCAAGAGCAACGAATCCTTGGTTCGCAAGTGGAGGAAGCAGGAAAACGCCGGCATCCTTGCTGAACGGCCCCCCGGCAACGAGACTGACTCCAACAATGATGAGAGGGAACCCAGCATGTTTGATGGTGAACTTGCCCAGCTATTCATTTCGGATACAGAAGATGAGGACTTTGATGGATTTGTGGATGAGGATTGATCAAAAAATAACGTGAGTACATTGTTAAATACTTCAATAAATTACAACCGCATGCATGCTAGCGTATGTTTTAGCGTGCATGCATGCTACCGTATTTTTTAAGCTAGGGTATGTTTTACCATGCCTGCGCCCAATAATACGGTGCGCATTATGTATGTGTTAAATACAGAAATAGAACCCCGTCGCTGAGACTGCGCCTTTTAATACGGTGCGACTTATGGTCGTGAAAATACAGTATTTGTGCTTTTTGCTGTTACAGTATAATTACCTATTACAATCAGCAACGTGAGCTACAACGCATTCGCACCATGTGGTGATCAGTCTTTTCTCTAGACCTATTTACTTTTTGTGACCTATAAAACGCTTGCTTAAAATCCTCAATTCCATTACCCCAGTTGAGCTGGGTACTCAAGCTTCATCCACATTTCAAAAACATGGTTAGTTGAAGACTCCAAGGATGGATCTCATTTCTATATTTGGAACTTCCTAGCTTCTTGCTCCTTTGTTTACATGCTAGCTCCTCCCACCAGAAATTCCATCGAAGAGTGATGATACGGACAGAGGAGCAAGGCAAGAGGACATAAGAATGTTTGGGGGAAATAAGACAACCGTTCCTCAATGACGTCATTTCATGGAGACGTCTATACTAAAGATGATGTAGCTGTTATAGGTCAAATAAGAATTGTAATTACCGTATTTCCGCGACCATAAGGTGCACCGTATGAAAAGGCGCAGTCTCAGTTACGGGGTCTATTTCTGTATTTAACACATACATAATGCATATTATGAGCATTATGCATGCGTATTATGCGCATACGCCTGCATGCTGGCGTATGTTTTTAAAAAGGCAGCGGGATCAAAACTGAGTTCGGTTGTACTTTATTGAAGTATTTAACAATGTAAACAGTGAGTTCGGTTGTACTTTATTGAAAGTATTTAACAATGTACATCCACAAATCCATCAAAGTCCAAATAATCATTAACTTAATGATTATTTGCTAAAAACAATAAAGTTGATCAGTTGATAACGTTGATTAACTTAATGATTATTTGCTAAAAACAAAGTTGATCAGTTTGAACATTAAATTTGTTTATCCTTGTTTATTTCCTTTTTTTCTTGTCAACAATTTAGTTGTCATTGTTTTGTTTTCTTCCTTGTTCATGCTCACTGTCTAGTTCTCCTTTTGGATGAGTAAAAGTCCACCTACAAAGCTTCAACAATTAGTGTCCTCAGTTCCCAAACGCTTATTGAGTGTTGTTAAAAGGAAAGGTGTTGTAACACAGTGGTAAAAATGCCCGCCCCAGCTTTTTTGGAACGTGTTGCAGGCATCAAATTTAAAATGAGTGAATATTTAGTTTATCAGTTTAAACATTAAATATCTTTATAGTGTATTCAATTGAATATAGGTTAAAAAAGGATTTGCAAATCATTGTATTCTGTTTTTATTCACATTTTACACAATGTCCCCACTTCATTGGAATTGGGGGTTTGTAAATCAGGTTGACAGCATCCCTCACTACCACTGTCCACCAACGGGTTTAGGGTTTGCCGCCCCAACAGGCATTGATGACCTTACGGCCACAGCTTCGGTTAGCTGCCTCAATAATGAGGGCATGGAACATGGCCCGCTCGGACTCAATCTCCCCTGCCTTCCCCGGAACGTGGTCAAAGTTCTGTCGGAGTTGGGTAAATCCTTCTGACAGGGGACTCTGCCGGACGTTCCCAACAGACCATGACAATACGTTTGGGTCTGCCAGGTCAGATCAGCATTGAATCCCATTTTTGGAGCTAACACACCACCAGGTGTAGATCAGTTGGGGGCTCCGCCCTGCTCTTCAACTGGGTGTCTAAAACATGCGGCCACAAGTCCAATGACACGACCACAAAGTCAATCATCGAATTGCGGATTAGGGTGTCTTGGTGCGGAGAGCCCTTATGCTTGACTATGGTGTTTGTTATGGACAATTCGTGAGGCACATAAGTGCAATAACATAGTACCACTCGGGCTCACTATCATTGCCCACGTGAAGTCACCCAGGAGAAAAAAGGGGATTCCCCAGCGGGAGCGCTCTCCAACACCCCATTTCAAGGACTCCAAAAAGGGTGTGTACTCTGAGCTGCTTTTTGGTGCGCAGGCACAAACAGCAGTCAGAACCTGTTAGCCTCTCATCAAACAGGGTAAACCCCAGTGTACAGGCGCTGCCGGTATGACTGGTTTGGGTGGCCATTTATGCTTTGAAGGAAGGTTTGGAGTTCTGTCCTTTTTGGGGAGTCGGCGATGTTCGTTACACAAACAGGAGAATTTCTCCGCTCATGATTTGGCCTTTAGACCTGCCATTTTCAAGCATAGCATGAAGTTTGTTGGACTACATGGAAGCTCTATCTTATAAAAGCAAAAGTTAGAAGAGCTGCAGTATTAGTATTACTGTATAGCCTATCTTAGAATTTCACCAAGTTATCATCGTTAACTTCTGACAAACGGGACATACAGTGCCATGAAAAAGTATTTGCCCCCTATGGACAATTTAATCTTCAATTAACCTACCTGTTCTCTGAATGTGGTGAAAAACCAGAGTACCCAGAGAAAATCCACACAGGCACAGGGAAAACATACAAAGTCCACATAGGAATGCCCGATTTGAACCCAGGACCTCAGAACTGTGAGGCTGATGTGTTAAATAGTAATGCACCATGCCGCCCAGACTGATTCTTTTTTGGCCATTTCTTGATTGAACAAGTCTGGAGGTAATCAGGCCCAAAAAAAAAAAAAAAAAAAGTGATTAGCCACAGTTAATTCATGATGTAACAAGGGGGGCAATTGATTTTTTAGACAGGGTCAGGTAGCTTTGAATATTTTCTTTCCTTAATAAATGAAATCATGATTTAAAAACTGCTTTTAATATTTACTTGTGTTATCTTTGTCTGATATTTACATTTGTCTGATGATCTTAAACATTAAAGGAGGGAAACAGCAAAAAAAATAATAATTATAAGAATTTGTGAAGGGGGCAAATACTTTTTCACGGCACTTTACTGGAATATTTGACTCGAAGTTGTCATCATATAGGGGGTGGGCATATTTTTGTTTGTCATGCAGCACATACACGATACCCACTACAAATTGATAAATGTAATTAGGCAGGTTGGTGATATAGTACTGCCCACACAAATATAAATAGAATCAATCTTCAAATATTGGATGCTTGCTTTTATCTTAATATTCTGAGCTAGTTAGAGCAGTAAACCTTGCCGAAAGCCCCTAGCGCTACCCCCAGTCATCATGGGAAGAAAAGCCATACGCGACATTGGCTCCCCAGTTGAGTGGGTGAGGGGCGAGAACAAGCTCAATTTCAGGAGACAGGACCACCCCCTCAAAACAATATAATTTCAGCGAGCCTTAAATAATAGGGTGTGACACTTGATTTGTAATTCTTAATCTTTCGCATTTTTTGACAAAAGCGTATCAAATACATGTTATTAAGTCAACTAGGAACTGTTTTATTAATTGTGAGAAAACACCATGCCACCTTTAAAGTTCGCTTTGCTGTATAAATATAACCATCAAACATTTTTAGCCTCTCATTAACACATTGACTCATTCCATTGTATTACTTTGACCCACATCTTACAAGAATCTTTCCTTCCAATGGATTGTTTGCATTTTACAGAAGAACACTTAAATCTAGCTTATGAGTATAAAATAGGGCTCTGAAAGGAGCTAAAAGACATTACCAGACATTTAACTGGACTGAATTTGTTTGGAAAAAATTACACTGACATTAATGCAATATAGGTAATACTCCATTCAATAAAATCATATATTGAACTGAATGGCCACATACTGTTAGGTATGGAAAAATTTGGACCATGCCTGTGTACCGACCTCTAGATAAGTACTTCTGATGTTGTTGTTATTAATTGTCAAAAGCTTGTTGTATTTTGTTTCATTCTTTCCATTTTTGCTTAGACAAACAAAAGAACGGAATCACGCATGCCATCAGCATGAAGTCTCACTCCTTTCTGTCTGTTTTCCTGCTCTGCTTATTCCCACACACGCTAAACACAATTCTCACAATACTCTCCTTGTGCACAACAAACAACTACCACACACCATGTTATCCCCTTATCACGTCTGTTTGTTTTCTGTTTGTTTGCTACCCTTCTATGTACCCTGGCTTTGCTGTACTTAAATATATCATCCCTATCACCCTCTTTAAATAACATTTATAAACACAATACCATAAAATTTACTGAAAACTGTCAAAAAAACAACAACAAAGAATACATAGAACCCAATCTATTTAAAATTACTGTACACACATCCATGATATGTCACACTTAACTTTTATGTCATGGAATGTCAATGGCATTCGATCAAAGGCAAAGAGAAATAAGATTATGGATTATATCACTAAATTTAAAACAGACCTCCTCCTATTACAAGAAACACACTATATTGAATCAGAAGAAAAATGCCTCATTGACTCTAATTTCTCTCAGGCTTTTTATAACAGCAGACAAAGAGGAGTCTCAATACTAGAAGAAGAAGAAGACTAGTCCATAAAAGACTACTTTTTTATATGTGCCCTGCAATTGGCTGGCAACCAGTTCAGGGTGTACCCCGCCTCTTGCCCGAAGATAGCTGGGTTAGGCTCCAGCACTCCCGCGACCCTAGTGAGGATCAGTCTTATTCAAACATTTTCACAATTATCAGATTACTCTATCAACTGGACAAAATCAACAATACTCGCAAAAACAGAAAACTCATGGAATCCTGCAAATCAAATCCCAGATTACCTCATTCCTATAGGAAACATGATGAAATATTTAGGTATTAATAGTTCACCAAAACTCATAGAGCTAACCAATCTAAATTACACACCTCTTCTGGAAAAATATATCATCTGATTCAATAAAATGGAATAACTTGTCTATATCTGGGAAGAATAGCCACTAAAAATGAAAACATTACCTAAAATAAATTACTTATTCTCGATGATTCCATTTAAGACCACATTTAAATGATTCCAAACATTAGATTCAGACTTTATAATTTTATATTCAAAAAATAAGAAAAATAGAATTAGTTTATCCACTCTTTAGAAAAGAAAACAGGAGGGAGGTCTAAATTCTCCCACCTTTAAAAACAATTTTTTAGCTAACCAATTACAATAACAAATAGATGCACCTCAATGAGGAGCATCATTCTTGGCTAGAATTGGAACAGATAGACTGCAACGTAACAACATCAAACTCTCAAAACTCCCATTTATTTCAAAAAGTCTCAAACGCCATAAATGTTTCAAGAACCCAATAATCGCATCCACCTTAACGGCTTGGTGGAAAGGTCTAGAAGCGACAGGATCTCAACGAGCTCCCAGTATGCTCTCCCCAATCTGGCACAATCCAGATTTTGAAATTAACAATATACCCATTTATTTTATCATATGGGAACAACGTGGAATTGACCACCTACAACTATTTAACAATAATATTTTTATGACACGTGATGAGCTGTTCCAAGAATTTCAAATAACAGGTGGAAAGTTCCTTCAATACAACAAATTAAAAGCAGCAATAATAATAATTTAAAAAAAAAAGAATACCAACACTCTAGAGCACACTTATACTGCCGGAGTTTGTTACGCAAATCGTGAAGCTTCTCCTGCAAAGGAAAAAAAAATCTCTCAAAAGTTTATAAATTAATCTCGTGCACTAAATCAATGCACTTACCAATCACTAAATGGGAAGAAGACCCTTCAATGGCTGCTGACTGTAATTACTGGATACCGATATGTAATAATATGTTTAAGTTGACAAAAAAACACAAATTTACAGCTTAACCAATATAAAGTGCTCCATAGAACACAGTTTACTCAATACACTATGCATAACATGTGCTTCTCTCCATCTAGTATATGCGTGCAATGCACCAAAAATACCCCAGACACCTATTTTCATGCTATATGGGAATGCACACCAATTCAATGCTTTTGGACTTCGGTTACGCTGAAATTCTCGTATATGTTGAACAGCAGGATTCCCCTTTCACGAAGATTGTGCATACTTGGCGACTTAAGGATAATCGACCTCCCAAATAAATATTCACAATCAATACTCGTTGCATTAGCTACCGCTAAGAAAACCATTTTATTAAACTGGGGGGGGGGGGAAACAATCTATTAACATTAATCACTGGTTAAATCTCATCATTGAATATATTGCGTTAGAAAAAACATCAGCGGAATGTAAAAATCAATTACATAATTACACAGATACCTGGTCACCCTTCTTCAACATGCTGAATCTAGATCTTTGATTCCTCTGCCTGAGTAGCGTGCCACCTGACAATAACAAGACTATATTGTAAATGTGAAAGTAAACTTTTGCCTTCTGTATTCTTTGATGTCGAGGTTGTTTTATTTATTTATTTATTTATTTTTTCTCCCTTATTCATTTATGTCCTTTTTTTTCCCCTCGCACTTTTGACTGATTTGCACGATGAAAGGACACGTGCATGGAGTGGGGATCTTCGCTTCTTGACCCTGTGCATGCAGTCCCGGCATCTATGGGGGCGGGACTTTTTTACTCCTTCCCAACTTCGGCGGGGGAGTGTGGATCACTGGGTGGACTTCCCGGGTGACTCGCTCATGTTCCACGCGTGCTGGAGTGGTGCCAGCTGGTGTCCACCTTGGTCCCCTGTTCTGACTGCTGGTGGGGGCGGTGGGGCCCCCTTGTTGCTCAGCAGGCCTGCGTCCTCCTCTTCTCTCCATTTCTTGCATCCGCTGCGGTCGCCTCCTCCTCTTCTCATGAGGGGGTGGGGGTTCCCTGTGGGCTGTGGGGAGCCTGCTGTGGTGTTTTTGTCCCTGCCCGGTCTGGGGAGAGGGGGTGGGGGCTTCTACCTACCGCACTCAGGGGCGGGTAGCGGGTGGGGGGTGGGTAACTGGGGGGTGGCACTGGGTCCCTGAGTCCTATTCCAGGTGGCCAGTTTTCAGGGCCGCTCGGTGGGGCTGGTGGACCGCCCTGGATCCCTCAGTGTGGGACGCGTCGGGTGGACTCCTGGACCCGACCCCGCCTCTCGATCGGGTGGGTGGGGTCCTCAGTCCCCACGTTGCAGGCACAGCAATTTCAGGACACTTCTGTCGTTCATTTTGCATGCGAAACGATGTCAATTCACTTGCATGTGTCCGCAGACCCACACCCCTGGGATTTATTCGCTGGGTGTGGGCCCATTCACTCATTGTGATAAATAATTTATGACTATGCAAATTTCTTGGGTATCCCCTCACTCACACTCTGGTCCTATAGACTTTTATAATTTACTGTACATAGCCACTCCCACCACACTTCAGTAGTACACCCGGGTTCACGACCCTTGTCCTGCATGTTTCCCCTCCTGTCCTTGTCCTGTCCTATCTTGTCCTGTCCGTCTCTCACACGGTGTAGCGTTACTGCCCTATTCAACACTCATATCCTATGTATCACTGTTTTAGGTATATAATGATTTTCTTTCCTCATCTTGTTTACAGTTAGTGCTATGTCTTTTGTTGTCTTCTTTTCTCACTCCCCTCTAAAAACGTTGTTCTTTTCGACTGATCGACTTTGATTCTCAATAAATATCCATCAAAACACTAAGAAACAACAGTCAATCTTAAAAAGTCCACTGTGACACAGTACAACTGTTCTGGCATAAAAGGGATACAGAACCTCCTTTCTGCTTGATCTAACAGCCGTAGAGGACAAAAAAAAAAAAAAAAAAAAGGACCCTGTCTTACAGCTGGCCAAGAAGTGGGAACGCCTACAGCGCCTTTCTGGTGGAGCAGGTGGAGTTACAGGTTGGAGACATGGAAGTCTGGACTTCCCTGTGACTCGGATAAGTGTCAGAAAATGGACAGATGGATGAATAGATGCAATTACATGCACTGATTTCTACTATAAAAGATTACTACATGCCCAAGTGGAGTGGCTTCTCTGACTACCAGTGATGCGCCTCGCAGTGGCAAACTGATGCATTATGCAAAATCCAATAGTACTTGCATTTTAAAATACAGCCCTTGCCATACTGAGAACATAGCAGTTTCTTTAAAAAACAGAACAATGATCAGTAATGGCTCAGAGGCTGACTAAAAGCAAACACTACCAACAGCTCCAACACTATAATCACTCTTTTTTTATGTAACAAACACACTGGACAACAAAATGGAGCTCATCTAATGGGAAATGAGAAACTTGTTTGTACTGAAACTTGAGAACAAGTAAATCCCATATTAGCAGAGTACCCAAATTTTTCAAATATAAGATTCAGAATCAGATTCATCTTTATTTGCCAAGGTTTTTATTATAAGAACATGTCCAATTTTCCCGATTTTGCAAGTGTGCTTCCAGAGCAATGGGTGAACATACAGAAATTTACAAAATTTATAAGTGCGAGGTATGACAATAAATAAAACTGTGACAGCTAGGTTCATTATTCAATGCCAATTGGCTAATTCTGTTCAGCTATAATCCTGTTTACTTCTTTCACTCTGGACTATTTCAAATTTTTTTGTACCACACTGCTGCTAAGCATTGTCATGCAACTGCAAGTGGTACAAACATGAAGCAAAGAGTAAAAGATACATTCCTGGTTAAATTGAGACAGGGCCCAACCAAGTTTCAAACTCAAAATCTTCCCTGATCGTCTCCAGCAAGTCTTCCAGACCTGGGGCTCATTTTGGTCATCCAACAAAAGCTTAGGGACAATCCTGCCACACACCTTGGGCATCTGTGTCTCCTGCACTGACATAGACCACACTGACTCCCTGTTCAAGCTGACATCATATTCACCATCCAATCTGCAATCACGCCGGACAAGCTGGTTTCCTTTGTCAATGCTCTCAGCCATCGTCTTCGTAGGCCATTTTGGCTTGGGGTCATCCTCGACCTCCTCACAGCCACTCTTGAAAGCGCTTAGGCAACCCAAACACTTGAACGCGACATCGAATCTTCTCCATTAGTCTCTTGAACAAGTTTGAGATACTCAGTTTGCTCCATGTTTGTGCCATCTTTTAACATTGCGTTACACAATAACAGAAGTGAAGAATATTGCAGTAAAATGGGGTCAAAATGTTACACTGTCACATAAGCAAATGGGATAAAGAAGAGAGGAAAAAAATCAAAGCCTGAATATTATAAAAGAATGAAAAAGTTGAGGCAGATCTAGTCTTGATTCTCTTGAATGACAATAAGCCTGTGAAACTGTACCTTTCCATCCATGAACTTCTAAGAAGATTTTCTGGCTCTGATCTTTTTAGCTGCTTTTAATGGTATAACTTTGCCTAAACCTTCGGCGAGCACATTGTAACAAAATACCACCGCATCTCATGTAATGCATAACATTACAGAAATGTAGTAGCTTAACAAATTATGGCATCTACAGTATGATAGACAAATTTCTATCACCTACAACAATACTATCTGTTCCATTCCACCACCACCTTTGATTTGTATAAATATACTATTTGTATACAAATTAACTGGGTCTCTAATCAAATGTGAAATTATAGAATTACACTGCAGTAAATCCCCTCCTTGAGCCGTCACCTTGTTGTGGTGGAGGGGTTTGTGTGTCCCAGTGATCCTAGGAGCTAAGTTGTCTGGGGCTTTATGCCCCTGGCAGGGTCACCCATGAGAAACAGGTCCTAGGTGAGGGACCAGACAAAGCACGGCTCAAAGACCCCTAATGATGACGACAAACAATGGACTTCGTTTTCCCTTGCCCGGACGCGGGCCACCGGGGCCCCCCACTGGAGCCAGGCCTGGTGGTGGGGCTCGAAGGCGAGCGCCTGGTGGAGCGCCCATGGGGCCCGGCCGGGCACAGCCCGAAAGGGTAACGTGGGTCCCCCTTCCCATGGGCTCACCACCTGTGGGAGGGGCCATAGGGGTCGGGTGCAGTGTGAGCTGGGCGGTGGCCGAAGGCGGGGACCTTAGCGATCCGATCTCCGGCTACAGAAGCTGGCTCTAGGGACGTGCAATGTCACCTCTCTGGCAGGGAAGGAGCCCGAGCTGGTGTGTGAGGTCGAGAAGTTCCTACTCGATATAGTCGGACTCGCCTCCACACACACCTTGGGCTCTGGTACCAGTCCTCTCGAGAGGGGTTGGACTCTCTTCCACTCTGGAGTTGCCCATGGTGAGAGGCGCCGAGCAGGTGTGGGTATACTTATCGCCCCCCGGCTCGGCACCTGTACGTTGGGGTTCACCCCGGTGGACGAGAGGGTAGCCTCACTCCGCCTTCGGGTGGGGGGACAGGTCCTGACTGTTGTTTGTGCCTATGCACCAAACAGCAGTTCAGAGTACCCACCCTTTTTGGAGTCCTTGGAGGGGGTGCTGGAGAGCGCTCCCGCTGGGGACTCCATTGTTCTGTTGGGGGACTTCAATGCTCACGTGGGCAATGACAGTGAGACCTGGAAGGGCGTGATTGGGAGGAACGGCCCCCCCGATCAGAACCCGAGCGGTCTTCTGTTATTGGACTTCTGTGCTCGTCACGGATTGTCCATAACGAACACCATGTTCAAGCATAAGGGTGTCCACACGTGCACTTGGCACCAGGACACCCTAGGTCGCAGTTCGATTATCGACTTTGTGGTCGTGTCATCGGACTTGCGGCCGCATGTCTTGGACACTCGGGTGAAGAGAGGGGCAGAGCTGTCAACTGATCACCACCTGGTGGTGAGTTGGCTCCGATGGTGGGGGAAGATGCCGGTCCGACGTGGCAGGCCCAAACGTATTGTGAGGGTCTGCTGGGAACGTCTGGCAGAATCCCCTGTCAGAAGGAGTTTCAACTCCCACCTCCGGCAGAACTTCACCCAAGTCTCTGCTGAGGCGGGGCACATTGAGTCCGAGTGGACCATGTTCCGCGCCTCTATTGCAGAGGCGGGCGACCGCAGCTGTGGCCGTAAGGTAGTCGGTGCCTGTCGTCGTGGAAATCTCAGAACCCGTTGGTGGACATCAACCGTGAGGGATACCGTCAAGCTGAAGGAGGAGTCCTATCTGGCCTTTTTGGCCTGTGGGACTCCTGAGGCAGCTGATGGGTACCGGCTGGCCAAGCGGAATGCAGCTCTGGTGGAGTTCCGACAGAACTTTGCTCATGTTCCGGGGGAGGCGGGGGACATCGAGTCCGAGTGGACCATGTTCCGCGCCTCCATTGCTGAGGCGGCCGACCGGAGCTGTGGCCGTAAGGTGGTCGGTGCCTGTCGTGGCGGCAATCCCCGAACCCGTTGGTGGACACCAACGGTGAGGGATGCCATCAAGCTGAAGAAGGAGTCCTATCTGGCCTTTTTGGCCTGTGGGACTCCTGAGGCAGCTGATGGGTACCGGCTGGCCAAGCGGAATGCAGCTCTGGTGGTCGCTGAAGCAAAAACCCGGGCATGGGAGGAGTTCGGTGAGGCCATGGAGAAAGACCTCCGGACGGCTTCGAGGAAATTCTGGTCCACCATCCGACGTCTCAGGAGAGGAAAGCAGTGCACCACCAACACTGTGTATAGTGGGGATGGGGCACTGCTGACCTCGACTCGGGACGTTGTGAGTCGGTGGGGAGAATACTTCGAAGACCTCCTCAATTCCACCGACACGCCTTCCCATGAGGAAGCAGAGTGTGGGTTCTCTGAGGCGGGCTCTCCTATCTCTGGGTTGAGGTCACCGAGGTAGTTAAAAAGCTCCTCGGTGGCAGGGTTCCGGGGGTGGATGAGATTCGCCCGGAGTTCCTAAAGGCTCTGGATGTTGTGGGGCTGTCCTGGTTGACACGCCTCTGCAACATCGCGTGGACATCGGGGACAGTGCCTCTGGATTGGCAGACTGGGGTGGTGGTCCCCCTTTTTAGGAAGGGGGACCGGAGGGTGTGTTCCAACTACAGGGGGATCACACTGCTCAGCCTCCCTGGTAAGGTCTATTCAGGGGTGCTGGAGAGGAGGGTCCATCGGGAAGTCGAATCTCAGATTCAGGAGGAGCAGTGTGGTTTTCGTCCTGGCCGTGGAACAGTGGACCAGCTCTACACCCTCGGCAGGGTCCTCGAGGGTGCATGGGAGTTCGCCCAACCAGTCTACATGTGTTTTGTGGACTTGGAGAAGGCGTTCGAGCGTGTCCCTCGGGGAGTCCTGTGGAGAGTGCTTCGGGGGTATGGAGTACCGAACCCCCTGATACGGGCTGTTCGGTCCCTGTACGACCGGAGTCAGAGTTTGGTCCGCATATCCGGCAGTAAGTCGGACTCATTCCCGGTGAGGGTTGGACTCCGCCAAGGCTGCCCTTTGTCGCCGATTCTGTTCATAACTTTTGTGGACAGAATTTCTAGGCGCAGCCGAGGCGTAGAGGGGGTCCGGTTTGGTGGCCTCAGTATTGCATCTCTGCTTTTTGCAGATTATGTGGTTCTGTTGGCTTCATCAACCCGTGACCTCCAACCCTCATTGGAGCAGTTTGCAGCCGAGTGTGAAGCGGCTGGGATGAGAATCAGCACCTCCAAATCTGAGACCATTGTCCTCAGTCGGAAAAGGGTGGCATGCCCTCTCCAGGTCGGGGATGAGATCCTGCCCCAAGTGGAGGAGTTCAAGTATCTTGGGGTCTTGTTCACGAGTGAGGGAAGAATGGAACGGGAGATCGACAGGCGGATCGGTGCAGCGTCTGCAGTGATGCGGACTTTGTATCGGTCCGTTGTGGTAAAGAAAGAGCTAAGCCGAAAGGCGAAGCTCTCAATTTACCGGTCGATCTTCGTTCCTTCCCTCACCTATGGTCATGAGCTGTGGGTCGTGACCGAAAGAACAAGATCCCGGATACAAGCGGCCGAAATGAGTTTCCTCCGCAGGGTGTCCGGGCTCTCCCTTAGAGATAGGGTGAGAAGCTCGGTCATCCGGGAGGATCTCAGAGTAGAGCCGCTGCTCCTCCGCATTGAGAGGAGCCAGATGAGGTGGCTGGGGCATCTGATTCGGATGCCTCCCGGACGCCTGCCTGGTGAGGTGTTCCGGGAATGTCCCACCTGGAGGAGACCCCGGGGATGACCCAGGACACGCTGGAGAGACTACATCCTTCGGCTGGCCTGGGAACACCTCGGGATCCCCCCGGAAGAGCTGGATGAAATGGCTGGGGAGAGGGAAGTCTGGGCGTCCCTGCTGAAGCTACTGCCCCCGCGACCCGACCCGGATAAGCGGTAGAAAATGGATGGATGGATGGATACAGTAAATCTGTTGTGGGGTGCCAATTTCCAAAAACGTATCTGTGAGCAAGCCGTTCTGAATTTAGTCATATTCCGACGTTAACAGTGCAGCTAATTTACACAATTCCACTCCCACACCGTCCATGACCTGGAACTTAGGCTGGGTGAAGATGGGCCATTATCAAGTGACGGCCACCAGACCATATGAAAGCACCATAATATAAAAGCCAAACGGTAAGCAGAGCAGCAATGTTAGCAGAAATTCGCTTAACTTCCGCTAATAACCATATGTAGTCGACGTGGGGTATTTGTTTGGCAATCTGTCACATTGACAAGTGTAATTTGGCGGCTTGAAGTGCTGCTTCGACAAGTGAAAAACTTTTTTTACCCCTTCACATATAGGCTCGTAGTAGCACTTACTTTGTCGCAACCCCCTATCTCTGCCCCCTGTCATAAAGAAAGCCATACTTGGGATTGGCTCAGCAATCTAGATAAACAGTCTAATTTTAAGGAGGCAAAATAATTGGTGGCAAAGTTATTCAGACAACTGGGAACAGTCTAACATTTAATTGTATGCCAAGTAGTATAGGCTTCATATGCAAACATATTTTACCATAATAATACATAAAGAAAATTGACCAAATTCCGCAAAAACAAAGGGGTGAGGCCAATAGAAAAATCTTAATTTTAGCAGCAGAGGCTTCCCTTTGTCACTGATTTTGTTCCGAATTTCTAGGCGCAGCCAAGGCGTTGAGAGGGTCCGGTTTGGTGACCTCAGTATTACCTCTTTGCTTTTTTTGCAAATGATGTGGTTCTGTTGGCTTCATCAAACCGCAATCTTCATCTCTCACTGGAGCGGTTGGGAGCCAAATGTGAAGCGGTTGAGAATCAGCACCTCCAAATCTGAGAACACGGTACTCAGTCGGAAAAGGATGGAGTGCCCTCTCCAGCACAGGGATGAGATCCTGCCCCAAGTGGAGTTCAAGTATCTGGATTGGAGGAGTTCAGGTATCTCTTGATTTACCGATCGAGGTACCTCACCTATGGTCACAAGCTGTGGGTCATGACCATGTGGGTCATGGATGGATGGATGGATCCAAAACAACTGTATTTAATTTTTTTTGTAAAAAGTGCAATCATGAGAGATCTTTTGTCTGTTTGTTTAATAGGCTGAAAAACTACACAACTCATTTCCAAGAAACTTAGTTGGATTTATTTTCTCTTTTCGCCATTTAATGCCATCTCATCCCAATAGAACATTTCCCTTGACCCTGAATGCAAATGGTATGTGGAGCCACCTAAGATAAGAATCCTTTTCCAGAAAATGTGTCTGTATGTTGGCTTTTGTTTTAATTATATCTTATGTCGCACCAGGCTGTTAAGCGGCAATTAAGCGGCTGTTAGGACCACAAAAAGCTCCATCTTTTTGTCTGTGTGGGTTCCCAATGGAGTCCATCCATTGCAATGTAACTGTAAAAAAAAAAAAAAAAGAAAGAAACTTCCTTATTATTTTTTAAAATGAATGAAAATAGAATAATTTCCAGCCTCAGAACCAAGGTATGGTTAACAACAAATGCATTATGTAAAATGTGTATTTTTAAATACAAAAAATGAGAGCTGGACGAGCTGCTGCTGTGATAGACTGTAGTGCTGTTTAATTCAGATTCTGGAACCCCTGTCATGATCTGTGTTTTTGTTATTTGGATTATATTTGGTTTTGTTTCATGTTATGTCTTGTTTTCTTGTGACCCGTGTAGCGGACATGTGCACCGCAACTTTGAGGCGCCACAGAGACTCGCGACCACCTGAGAACCCCCACTCCTTCACGCTGCCCTGCTCTGAGATGGCGACTAGGACAGGGTCTGGTGTAGGTCAAGTGGACCTTAACCTAATTAGCAGCTTCCCGTCAAATCTTGATTGCTGTCTTCAGAAGACCCCTTCCCGGACCAAATGGTTGGGGAAGACTATGTGGTTAATATTCACCCATGCGCGTTGAGGCTCCACCCACTGGCGTTGAGAGGAACTGCAAGCAAGAACTTGTGGACGTGCCTTTGATGTTTGTTAACAGAAGATAAAATGTCCGTTTTTATATCTTGCAAACTCGGTCGAAATATTTCAATGTATGCCTTGGTGTCTGTGTCCCCCATTCTCACTTTGACAGGTCCTCTGCAAGATTTTGAAAGCTGTTCATGATTTGAAATCAAACAGTACGAAATGTTGTATTGAACAATAAGTAACCGATCTGCCACAACCAAAGTTTACACAATGATTCTCTACGTGAAAGTACAAAGTTGGGAGTGTTTTAGATTAATATCCACCCTCCACATCCCGGTCACCAGCTCTTCCAGCTCCTTCCCTCAGGTAGGCGCTACCGATCAATGCAAACTAGAACTAGCAGACATTCCAATAGCTTCTTCCCTCTTTCACCCTCTTTCAATCAACTTCTTAAACACCTAACCTACAATTCCATTGCAACATGCTGGAAATTGTTTGTCTTTTTATATATATATATATATATATATATATATATATATATATATATATATATATATATATATATATATATACATACACACACACACACACACACACACACACACACACACACACACACACACACACACACACACACACACACACACACACACACACACACACACACACGCCACGGTGGCCGATTGGTTAGAGCGTCAGCCTCACAGTTCTGAGGACCCGGGTTCGGTCCCCAGCCCCGCCTGTGTGGAGTTTGCATGTTCTCCCCGTGCCTGCGTGGGTTTTCTCCGGGCACTCCGGTTTCCTCCCACATCCCAAAAACATGCATGAATTGGAGACTCTAAATTGCCCGTAGGCATGACTGTGAGGGCGAATGGTTGTTTGTTCCTATGTGCCCTGCGATTGGCTGGCAACCAGTTCAGGGTGTACCCCACCTCCTGCCCGATGACAGCTGGGATAGGCTCCAGCACGCCCGCGACCCTAGTGAGGAGAAGCGGCTAAGAAAATGGATGGATGGATATATATATTTATAGGGTTAATTATAGATTACTCGTGCACTCACTGTAGTAGTCGCACTATTTGCATATCTGTGGTTGACTAATACTGGCCACTCATGCCAGAGTAGCATCTGCTCCATTTGCACACTGACTGAGGAGTATCAGCAAAATTTGCGCAATCAACATTGTCCCAGACTATCGTACTACTCGCTTGAAGTCTCGGCGCCCTTTGCATAATGGTTATTGCACCGGACTATTGCAATATTAGACATTCGAACTCCTTTAAGTGCGAGAGGTATATGAATATATCGGATGGTTGGGGATAGAAGTGCATGGTAATACATGGATTTGATTTGAAGAAACTAAAAAGTACAGAAACTATTAAAGCCTATCGAGAAGGACTCTGCCAGCAAGAAAAAGAGAGCTTTTTCGGTTCACCTGCGTTTGCCTCTTGTTTCGTAAACCCTTCTGCATTACCGTGTCTTACTGCAGTACCGTGAGCTTTCTCGCGATATCGCAATAATTATCGTACCGTGAGATTAATACCGTGGTAAAACCGAACAGTGAGATATAGATATGGTTACATGCCTACTTTTGATCAAATGTTGCATCAGTTCACAAACTAATTTCACAATTCACAACTCTACCCCTATTATTTTCCATAGATGCATCAATTGTGTCCCTCCATGTTTGCTGCACTATTATTGTGTTGAGGCTGTCACGGTGGAAGACCCAAATACAAGGAGGCTGGGAGGCAAGGCGGGAGTGCAGGAGTCTCAAAAAAAAAATTTATTTTCAAAATAACAAAAAGGCAAACAAGACACAAGGAATAATCAAAAATACTTTAATGAATTGTCAAAAAAACAAAACAAGATTCAAAGTAACATAAACGTGGGGAAATAAAACACTCACCACCACAAACGGGGAAACGGACATGATTGGACTCAGGAAACTTTTGTCGTCTGACGACAATGCACCGACTGAGAAAAAAGGGAACTAAATAAAAGCAAACTGAGAAGACAACAAGGCACACCTGGACAAGAAACAAGTGGCTGGAGGGAGCTTAATGGTTAGGGACATGGTTAAAAAGAACAGGTGGAAATACAAACCTAACGTGTAATAAGAATAAACATTTTAATTAATTTAGGATAAAGTAATAAACTGGGAGCGACGTTTACGTTACTTCCGGTTTATTGTAATTTTTATTTAATTGTTAAAATCAAACTAATGTCTCGGAAAGGGCACCACGTCACATTTTGCAAGTTTAACTTTAGGCAAAATGACGACAAACCTTTCTAATCAGTCATAATCTGGAAGTTGCTACACTCTACGACATTTTGAGTCCGAGGTTACAGAGGTTTACTTAAATTCAAAACACACACAAAATATAACCACGAGTGGAATTTGATGGTATAGTTAATGAAACACACAACTACAACCACAAACTACAACAAGAAAATATCACTTAGGGTAAACGAAAGAAAGAAAATCAGGCGTAAGAAAATGGAAAAGAGGACATCGTGTGTGGTTGCTGGGCTAAAATAAATGACCGTGTGAGCGATTAATGCGTTGAGTCAGAGCGAGAGAAGGCAAAGTTGGGATTTCGTATGAAGCTAGTAATTTCCCTACAATTATTACGCACTGATGTTGTACATCATAGTAAGGTGTCATGGCCCTGTGTTTCAAGTTGTTTTTTCTTTGTGTTGCAGTGTCTGGTGGGCGTGGACATCGGTGACACACCTGTCATGCATTGTAATCATCAGCCTTTTTAGGGGGGACCGTGACAGTGTGTGGGTGTCGGAATATTCACTAGTTTTTGCCGCTGTTCTGACCGCTGTCCAAATTTAGTTCTCACTATGATTATACCACACGGACCGTTTGTCGTGTCTCCCTGCGTTATCTGTTTTTGATTCTCTCTGGTTGTGAGTTCCTTTAGTTTTGTATGTTTCGCCATCACCTGCTCTGCCATTTAATTAAAATTGTTCGGACCTCTGACCTGGAGTCTATTTTTTGGGATCTGCCCTTACGGCATTGCCGTTCATGACAGAATATTCTGACCAGAAATGGATCCCACAAACTCAGACTCTTTTCGCCAAGCGTTGGCAAGTCAGGGACATTTGGTTGGAAGAAACGAGACATCGTTACACGAGCTCAGGGAGGCAATTACGGCGTTAACGACCCATCTCAGTACGCTGAGTTCTCGGGTTGATCAGGTGTGTGCACTTGGATTACCTCCGGTTTTGGCAAAAGCACCCGCCACCAACACGGTGGCCGCGGTGCCACCCGCCAGGGAAGCTTGTCTTCCAAATCCACCTCGTTATGCTGGGGAGCTCGGCGGCTGCGGTCAATTTACTTATCAATGTACCCTAGTATTTGACCAACAACCGGTCACGTATGCCCAGGATAAGACGAAGGTGGCTTTTATAATGAGTCTACTTACGGGTCAGGCGGCATCGTGGGCGATGGCGGTCAGCAGTGCCAACCCAGCGTTTACGTTCCTCCTTCCCGGCATTCGAATCTGAACTGAGGAGAGTTTTTGATCACCCCGTCAAGGGCAAGGAAGCCAGTAGCCGGTTGTTGGACCATTCCCAGGGGGACTTGTCAGTAGCCGAATACTCCATTTCGTTCCGCATCCTGGCAGCAGAGAGTGGATTCGGCGATGTGGCGTTAAGCGGCATTTTTCGTCGGGGACTCTGTCCTGCCGTCAAAGATGAGTTGGCGGCCCGGGACGAGACCACTAATTTGGAGGAGTTGATCGGACTAGCCATTAGACTGGACAATCGACTGAGGGAACGGCAGCGCGAGCGGGCGGCGGAACGGCGCATTTTTTTTTAGTCCGCTTCCCCGGGACATTCTTCATCCGCCATGGAAGACGCCACCTGTGTTCCCCCATCCACCTCGGCGTCGACGAGGGAGCCGGCCCTGGCCATGGAGGAGCCGATGCAACTGACGGAACGTCAGAGACGCATGAGAGCGGGGGCGTGTCTGTACTGCGGCCGACCAGGACACAAGGTATCCACCTGCATGGCGAGACCTTCACGGGGAAGTGACGCTACGCGTTCCAAGCAGAGCGGCCAGGTGGTGGTGACAGCGCCTTCTGCCTCCGGAAAGAACGTCTCATCGTGTGAATATTTTGATGAAGACTTGGTACCCGGTGAATTGAGAACTGGATCGAACAACAGGAGACTGCAATTGCCGGGCGAAGTATCGGGATTTGGCGGCAGTGTGAAGGTTTCCGCGTTGATTGACTCCGGAGCTGATGAGTGTTTTGTGGACTCCTGTGTGATAGAGACACTAAATTGTCCACTGTACAGACTTAGCAAACCGAGAAAAGTTCTTGATTTGGATGGGCGTCTCCTGGCGGTTACAACACATATTACGTCTCCTCTGTGTTTATAGCTCTCTGGTAACCACATCAAATCGCGGCGATTTTTTGTAATGCCCTGTCAATCTGCTCCAGTTGTGCTGGGATTAACGTGGTTAAAATTTCACAATCCAGATATTAATTGGGATCAACTACAGATTGTGAATTGGAGCCTATTTTATCATTCTCATTGTCTGCAGTCTGCCATGTTGACTACCACCCCCCGTGTTCAAGACGAGCACATCGAATTGGCTAAAGTACCGGCTGAGTATCATGATTTGCAACTAGTGTTCAGTAAGGATTGCGCCCAGTCTTTGCCTCCGCATCGTCCATACGACTGTTCCGTAGAGTTGATTCCCGAGGCTCCACTACCATGTGCGAGGCTGTATCAGATTTCCAAGCCTGAGCGAGAGACATTAAAGAATTATATTTCGACTTCGCTAGCTGCTGGGTTGATTCGTCCCTCATCGTCGCCAGTGGGCGCCAGATTTTTTTTTATCGATAAGAAGGACGGGACCTTGCGACCCTGTGTCGATTTCCGGGGCCTTAACGACATCACGATAAAAAATAAGTATCCTCTCCCGCTGTTGGACTCGGCGTTTGCCCCTTTGCAGTCTGCAAAGGTGTTCACAAAATTAGATCTGCGAAATGCCTATCACCTGGTGAGGATGAAGGAGGGAGATGAGTGGAAGACGGCGTTTAATACTCCATTAGGTCATTTTGAGTACTTAGTCATGCCTTTTGGACTCACGAATGCACCCGCTGTGTTTCAGTGTCTTATTAATGATGTGCTCCGGGACATGATAAATGTATTCTGTTTTGTGTACTTGGACGACATATTAATCTTTTCCCGTGATCTACGTGAACATCGTCAACATGTCCGCATGGTGTTGCAGCGTTTGTTGGAAAACCGTCTTTACATCAAGGCTGAGAAGTGTGAGTTCCATGCGGAGTCGGTACAGTTTTTGGGGTTCATTGTGGAGGAGGGCCAGCTTCGGGCCGATCCAGCCAAGATCCAGGCTGTGGTTGATTGGCCAACTCCAACGTCTAGGAAGCAGTTGCAGAGGTTTTTGGGTTTTGCTCATTTTTATAGGCGATTTATACGTGATTACAGCCTTAAAGTGGGACCTCTGACAAGACTCACTTCCAATAAAATACCATTTGTATGGACCCCTAAGGCAGAAGTGACTTTTGATCATATTAAACAATTGTTTGTGAAGGCTCCTGTGTTACATCATCTTAATCCTGACCTTCCTTTTGTTGTCGAGGTGGACGGATCTGATTCAGGTGTGGGGGCGGTCCTGTCCCAGAGGTCCCCGGTCGACCAGACGCTGCACCCCTGCGCCTTCTTCTCTAGGCGCCTGAGCCCTGCAGAGGCCAATTATGATGTGGGAAATAGAGAGCTGCTGGCCATTGTCCTGGCGCTGTAGGAGTGGAGGCATTGGCTGGAGTGTACGATGGAACCTTTTCAAGTTTTCACCGACCACAAGAACCTGTCTTACCTCCGGACTGCTAAAAGACTCAACCCCCGTCAAGCACGTTGGGCCCTGTTCCTTACCCGTTTCAATTTCATCATCACTTACCGCCCTGGGTTGAAGAACGGCAAACCTGATGCCTTGTCTCGGCTGCATGGCCCGGCTGCTGTTCAGCCTGTTGTGGAGACCATTCTACCTGGGACCCGGGTGGTGGGAGCGCTTCAGTGGGAGGTTGAGAAGAAGGTGGTGGAGGCGGGGAGGGACGTCCAGGCCCCGGGAGGGGTTCCTGATGGCAAATTGTTTGTTCCGGTCGTTTTACGTCCAGAGGTATTGAAGTGGGGACACACTTCTCGGGTCGCTTGCCATCCTGGGGTCAGTCGGACACTTTTCCTCATTTCCCAACGGTTCTGGTGGCAGGGACTACGCAGGGACTTTAAAGAATATGTTTCGGCATGCTCAGTGTGTGCCCGTAGCAAGATGTCCCATCGTCCTCATGCTGGTCTTCTTCGTCCACTGCCCATTCCTTCCCGCCCCTGGTCCCACGTTGCCTTGGACTTCATCACAGGCCTTCCGCTGTCCGGAGGGAACTCGGTCATCCTGAGTGTAGTCGACAGATTCTCCAAGATGGCCCATTTCGTTGCTCTGCCGAAGCTGCCGTCCTCCTTTGAGACTGCTAATCTCCTTGTCGACCATGTCTTCCGAGTTCATGGTATTCCTGCTGATCTGGTGTCGGACAAGGGGCCGCAGTTCGTCTCTCGGGTCTGGAGGTTGTTCTGCAAAGCACTGGGGGCGTCCTCCAGTCGTTCATCCGGTTTCCACCCGCAGACCAACGGCCAGGCTGAGAGGGCGAATCAAGATGTGGAGGCTGCTCTTCGCTGTGTTTGCCATCAGCACCCCTCCTCGTGGTCTTCTCACCTGCCTTGGGTGGAATATGCGCATAACACCCTCGTTTGCTCTGCCACTGGACGGTCGCCATTCATGACTGCATACGGTTACCAGCCGCCGTTGTTCCCTTCTCAGGAGAGGGAGGTGGTCGTCCCGTCTGTACAGGTCCATCTCCGAAGGGCTCATCAGGTGTGGCGGGATGCAAGGGCGGCCTTGTCCCGTACTGAGGCTCGCAACAGGCAGTTAGCTGATAGTCATCGGATCTCAGCTCCTCCCTACTGTCCTGGTGAGAAGGTCTGGTTGTCCACACGAGATTTGCATTTGGCCGGGGGTTCTAAAAAACTGGGTCCTCGGTATATTGGTCCTTTCGAAATTGACTCTGTTGTTAACCCGGTGGCAGTTAAACTTCGGCTCCCTCCCACCATGAAAGTTCACCCTGTATTCCATGTCTCCTTGCTCAAACCGGTTTCCTCCAGCCCTCTGTGTCCTCCAGCGGTGCCTCCTCCTCCTCCGCGGGTGGTTGATGGTGAGCCAGTGTACACGGTGGGTGAACTATTGGATTCCAGAAGAAGGGGCAGGGGTGTGCAGTATTTGGTCGACTGGGAGGGTTACGGCCCTGAGGAGCGTTCCTGGGTTCCCCGCTCTTGGATCCTAGATCCGTCCCTTCTCCGGGCCTTCCACTCTCTCCACCCGCAGAAGCCGGGTGGTCCGCCAGGGGGCGTCCTTTGAGGGGGGGATACTGTCATGGCCCTGTGTTTCAAGTTGTTTTTTCTTTGTGTTGCAGTGTCTGGGTGGGCGTGGACATCGGTGACACACCTGTCATGCATTGTAATCATCAGCCTTTTTAGGGGGCACCGTGACAGTGTGTGGGTGTCGGAATATTCACTAGTTTTTGCCGCCGTTCTGTCCAAATTTAGGCTCACTACGATTATACCACACGGACCGTTTGTCGTGTCTCCCTGCGTTATCTGTTTTTGATTCTCTCTGGTTGTGAGTTCCTTTAGTTTTGTATGTTTCGCCATCACCTGCTCTGCCATTTAATTAAAATTGTTCGGACCTCTGACCTGGAGTCTATTTTTTGGGATCTGCCCTTACGGCATTGCCGTTCATGACATAAGGATTGCAGTGTCAACACACAAACGCAGATCAGCGGGTCTTTGGGGTGGTCTTCCTCCGGACCTCAGGCTGGAAAGAAGCAGGTTCGGTTGAAGAAAAACCAGATGCACAAAAATAAAAAGAAATAGGAAAGGAAAGTTGTTGTCCCATTTGGGATGCGCTCATAACTTCCCTGCCTCTGGCCCTCAGAGGCGTGCGGGACCTGTCCGGGATGCCGGCAGTTGCTCGTTGAGGCCCCGGCGACCGATCCTTGCTAGAGAAAGCGATTGGAGCCGCATGGTCGACTTCTTCGATCGAAAACGGCGGCGACTTGGTTGCGGCCGGCGTTCGCGCACGTGGTGGCCCGAGGACAAAAAGGGAACAAAAGAAGGGGGAGGGGTAGCCATAGGCGCCCCGGTCCTGATGCGTGTGGATGAGGTGGGCTCGGGATGATGGTGTTTAACGCAGAACTGAAGTCCACGAATAGGTTCCTCGCGTAGGTCCCCACGCTGTCGAGGTGCTCTAGGATGAAGTGCAGTCCCATGTTGACTGCATCATCCGCAGACCTGTTTGCTCGGTAGGAAAATTGCAGGGGCTCCAGCAGGGGACCTGTGACGCTCTTGAGGTGGTCCAGCACGAGGCGTTCAAAGGACTTCATGACCACAGATGTCGAGGCGACAGGCCTGTAGTCATTTAGAGCCGGGATTGCAGGTTTCTTGGGGACTGGGATGATGGTTGAGCGTTTGAAACAGGATGGTACTTTTCTCACAGTCCCAGAGATCTATTGAAGATCTGTATGAAGACTGGAGAGAGCTGGTCCACGCAGACTTCGAGGCAGGATGGGAACACAAGGTCTGGGCCTGCCACTTTGTTAATCTTTTGTTGTTTGAAGAAGTGTCTCACATCCTGTTCGTGGATGGTTAACGCAGAAGTCAGAGGTGTGATTGTGGTCGTTGGTGCGGCTGTGTGGGTGTGGGGTGTGAAAGTGTCCTTTTCAAATCTGCAGTAGAAGGTGTTTAAGTCATCGGCTAGTCTACTATTGTTCTCAGCTTGGGGGGATCGTCGCTTGTAATTGGTTAGCGATTGTAATGCATGCCAGACTGAATTTGAGTCGTTAGCGATAAACTGTTTTTACAACTTTGCTGCATAGTTTCTCTTTGCAATGTTAATTTCTTTAGTCAGCTGGTTTCTAGTGCGAACACCAAAGGCATGAAAAAGATGAAAAAACAAGACAAACATTGTAGAGGGGGTTTTGGGGGGTCCCCCGCAGAGAATGTTTTATTTTTTTTTAACATAAATTAAGCAATCTGGAAGACTAGAATAGTACAATAAGGCAAAATAAAATAAAACATTATTCACGCAGAAAAACATTTATTTACACCTCTCAAGTACACTGTGATGTACAAATTTAAGATATATATCACAATAATATTTTTAAATTTGGCTAATTTCTTTGCTTTTTTGTTCTGGCCTCCAACTTGAGCCAGGCCCATCTCCACCTGCACCTGATGCCTGCTTCAAGCTGTGCCACATGAATAGAATCCCCCTCTTTGAGCACTCATTCTCAAGAAGAATTAACTAAAATCATTGTCTGTCTGACTTCATTTTTCACTGTTACCAACTTCAAAGGTTAATCCAAATCCACCTTCCAGGAAAATATTAAATACAGTAATTTTCTGTTTGCTATTTCTAAATTTGAAGTTAGTTCATTCTGTGTCGTGACATAATCCCTAACATCGATCCATCGCTTAATACATTTAACATTAACATCTGTAAACTAATTAGATAATTGTAGGCGCGTTTCCTAATTAATAAAAGATGTACTAGCGGATCAATAGCTTGTTGCCGATGTTAAGTATGCTTCGCGGTTCTGCTGAGACCACAATCCGGGCCACGACCCGCAGCACTACTAGCGACCAGTGCAACAAATACGACACTGGCTGATCTGATGAGCAAAAATGTTGCTTAAACGTAAGAGTACCAATAGAGGTTGTCCGCTCCAGAGGTGGGTAGAGTAGCCAAATATTGTACTCAAGTAAGAGTCCTGACAATAATGACAATTGACAATAATGTGACTCAAGTAAAAGTAAAAAGTAATCCTCCAAAAAATTACTTAAGTGTAAAAAGTACACCGTGAAATAATTCAAGTACTGAGTAAATAGGGAGTAACTTTTTAACCACAGAATGATCATCAATAAAAGATTAAAAATACAAAATAAAATGTGAATGTCCAATTTCTGATGTTACTGTGTGTGTGTCTGAGTGTGTCTGTATGCAATTTACTCCGCGGTGTTTTCTCAAGTTATAAGTGAGCTGAAATGTCCACATTTGGATAGACAGTGCCATTAAAATACTACAATACATGAAAGCTGATGATTTTGTTTTGTCGAAATGTAAACGAGTAGCGCCCTGTTGCCTTCATAGTGACGATGACGTTCCCAATATGGCCGCCACGCAGGCACGACGATCAGCGGGTCTGGCTTATCTAGTGTGAATACCTATGCCCGGGAAGCCCAATAGAAGACATTGTGTGAGGTCATGGGGCTTTCTTGTGTCGTTTGATTAGTGAACTAGACTTACACGTCACTAGCGCTTCAATGGGATTAGCGCAAACTGCACCCAATGCGGAAGTCGAAGTCTCGCACACGAAGTAGTTGATAAATAAACAATAATTGATAAATAAAACTGCGATTGGCCTTGAGAGGATAAGCGGCTCAGAGAATGGATGGATGGATGCAAAATAAAAGTAGCGAGCGACATTTAGATCATTGTAACGGAGTAAAAGTACCGTTACTTCTTAACAGCAGAAGCGGAAGTGTTTTTTCTGGTCTCGTCAACTCCTGTGACTTATCCAAAGCGCAGGTCACGAGCGCACAGGCGGAACCTCAGGCCAATGCGCTCCCATATTAGTCCACCATATTAGTTCACCACAGAGTAACATTCACAGTTACATCTGAAATTTGCTGCACATTTAAAAAAATATTTTCCTTTGTATAATAGTTGAGCTCGCATTATCTTAGCTAACCCTGCTATGCCTTACTATTCGATCCACCACATCCCAAACTAAAATGCTTAAGTTGCACATTATTCCTATACCCTTGTTGTTTGTCAATATTTCATTATGTACACATTATTTAATTGTATCTTAAATATTTGTATTCCATTTAGGATGATAAGAGCATTGCAAGTCCCACAAAAGCCTTCAATGTCTACAAAGGCAAAACAGTCCGCTCCACTTACAACAGGAATTTAGCATTCAAACAAATCGCCCGTGGCACAGTCTGGCTGACTCATCATCATCATCATCATCATCATCCAAGAATAGATGTTTTCTTTTCATTATTAAAAATCATCTGTGGTTAAAGCAACTTTGGCCCCAGCAAGACAGTTTTTGGGGGCCTTTTGAAATGTTAAAAACAAACAATATTCTCTCATTTAGTTCTCCCATGTCCAAACAACAAGCCGATACAGAGACAGAGACAGTGAGAATTGATTATGAAATTTTAGTTCCCACGAATCTATGAATTCCTTTTCCAGTTATTGAAAACATAGAAATACACAAAATGTGGCTGGAAAATAGGAGTTAAAGAGCAATTACAATTAGTTCCAATAATCCTTTCTATTATGACGTACAAAGGGCGCAGTATGGGCACATCCTATAATTATGTACATTGTAAGCATCAGTAATATTAAGGCAACTTTATACAGGCAACTATATAAAATGATAACAACAACAAGTTACACATCTAACAAGTATTGTTATCTCGAAAGGAGGAGGAGGAGCTAAGCATGCAACACACTGCATCACACCAAGCAGGAAGAGAAAACAAGACAAGACAAAGAAGCCATGGTAATCACTAAGCTAATGTGACATGTAGAGTTGCAACACAACAGAATAAGTGCATAGGTGGTAGAGTAAACTTCTAATAGAAGTCTGGCTGGGACTATGTTACAGCGGAGAGCAACCAACTACACTATATTGCCAAAACTATTCGCTCACCTGTCCAAATAATTGGAATCAAGTGTTCCAATCACTTCCATGGCCACAGGTGTATTAAATCAAGCACCTAGGCATGCAGACATTTTTTACAAACATTTGTGAAAGAATGGGTCAATTTCAGGAGCTCAGTGAATTCCAGCGTGGAACTGTGATAGGATGCCATCTGTGCAACAAGTCCAGTTGTGAAATTATCTCGCTCCTAAATAGCCCACAGTCAACTGTCAGCTGTACGTAAAACAACGTCATGTAAGCAAACCACCAGGACAACATTGTATTGCACTTTTCATTGAAAGAAGCAGTTTAGTCTCTGTAATTGAAATCTTGTCATTTCACAGTAGATGTGAGAGGGGAGAAGGTTCCGGAAATGCCACCAACGCTGGTGAACAGCTGCACCAAATTACCTCGGCTGCCCAGTGCCCTGAACCATGAGTCGTTCAACAAATATATTCCACAGCAAAGACACTGAGAGCTTTTTTGCATTTTACAATAGAAAATCTCAAGGCACACAGCCAAAGGAAAATGTCACAAAAGTATGAATACTAAAAAAATGACAATCTTGTCTCAATTTACTCACAAATTTCCTTACTCAGTGTGACGTGTGGGCATGTTTAATTGAACACAAAGCTAATACTTGCAGGAAGCCATGATTTATTCTGTTGTATGAATGGCAACAGGTGGATACACAAGTTTATTGTACAGAAATGCCATAAGCTACGAGTGCGTTGACTTAGTGAGTTTTTTTAGATTTTTTTTTTTTTTTGTCTTGAGATGGAGCAAAGAATTTAGATACAAGTGCACTTCATACCAGCACTGCTAGATGGCCACAGAAAACTTCACAACGTCTGGTCACCATCAATTCACATTGGTTTCCTTGTGGTGAAAGGACAATATCAGTTGGTCAGAGAAGCAGAACATGAGGCACAGTCATGTTTTGTGCCTGCATTTTCTGTGTTTGCAGGTTATGTTCAGAGCAAATCGTATTACTATGTGCTTTATGCAATACAATACTGTTGAGTGTCGGGCTGCAGCTATGGAATATTTTAGTATTCGAGTATCATCGAATAATGGGGAATTCGGGTAAATCATATTTTTGCTCAGTTAAAGAGCAATTATGACTACACAAGAAAAAAGAACCAATTTCACAAAAAAATTAATGACCAATTGCTTTTCCTTTTTGAGATAATAAACTGTTTTACGTCTTAAATTCACATTGAGCAGCAAACTGTATTTTCTTCTTCAGAAATATTTCCAGTGAGACAATTTCCTCCATCCATCCGTCCATATTCTGGACCGCTTATCCTCACTAGGGTCATGGGCGTGCTGGAGCCTATCCCAACTATCTTCAGCGGAGAGGCGGGGTAGACCCTGAACTGGTCGCCAGCTAATCGCAGGGCACATATAAACAAACAATCATTCACACTCACATTCACACCTACGGGCAATTTAGAGTCTTCAGTTAACGTAGCACGAATGTTTTTGGGATGTGGGAGGAAACCGGAGTACCCGGAGAAAACCCACGCAAGCACGGGGAGAACATGCAAACTCCACACAGGCGGGGCCGGGGATTGAACCCCAGTCCTCAGAACTGTCAGGCAGCTGTGCTAACCAGTCGCCCACCGTGCCGCCGAGGCAATTTCAAACACAAATAAAAATAAATAAAACACAAATTTCAGTTTAAATTTTGCATTTTTTCTTCATAGCATTTATTGTAATTATAAAAATAAGTTATTAATTAAAAAAGCAATAAGGAGCCTGGTATCCATCTCCACTAGAGCAGCTAGCATTTTAGGATGCGACAACATAATACAGTAGGCTGGTGGATGTGCGTTTAAGATCTTAGACCAGATTAACTAAACTAAAATGAAAATGAAGACACTTTGATAGGAAAAAAATATTATCTTAATAATTTTTTTGACAAACTTTACCACTCACTGAAAGTACTTGACTCAAAATTTTACCACTTGTGGATACGATGCTAGTACACTGGAAATGTGTCTCACACACACAGGCTTAAATAACTGAGTAAAACTCTCCCTTGACAAGCAAACACCCTGAATGAAGTCCCGTTATAGTCGCACACACGCTCTACCCCTCGCCATTGTATAAACTGGCCACAATTTTGACTGTAGGCATAATTAATAGAAACTTTAGTAGTATCAAATGTATCAATCTGGGAGGGCTGGCAGTGAATGAGTTAAATAAGCGGATCCCAGAGGCCAAAAAACATATTTAAGCATTTTTTTTCTAATCACAATACTTGAAACATTCAAGTACTCGTTGCAGGCCTAGTTGAGTGTCATTTTTCATGTGAAAAGACATGTTAAAAACTAATTTTGGTGTTTTAAATTGGGCTGGAATGGATTCATTTCATGTCCATTCATTTCAATGAGGAAAGATGATGTGAGCTGTGAGTGTTTTGAGATACGATCGTGGTCAGGGAACGAATATCAACTTGTATCTCAAGGCACCAATGTATATCTGGCATCTAATAGCGACACATCAAAAACAATATATTGTTCTGTCTATCACTATATGTCGCTGGCATAGATAGATGAAGAAAGTGAATTTGTAATAAATAAATAATCAGGTTCAGACAAATTCAAATTGTATGTCCCGCAGCCCCTCTGCTGATTTCTCAGCCGTGGCATCCGGGTTGGCAAACACTGCTTTCGGCTTCCCCAAAGTGGCATGTGTGTGAGATAAAAGTGTAATGTCTGCTATATTAAAGTATTGTAGTGCCCATATATACCTTTGCAGGATTTGTGAAATTTGTGAAATGTTGGCAATTTGGTGGAAAATATGACTGATGACTGAACAGGGATCAGTGATCGCATTATTTTCTTTCTTGTTATTATTTGTTTAATGATTGCACTGTTATGCCTTATAGTTTAATTGTAATAATAATACATAATAATAAATAAAATAAAAGTTCTTCACCCGATCACTCGTGTCCTTTAAAGAATGGTTACACAGCTAACAATTCTGCCAGGTTATCTGCATTTATGAGCCCATCTGTATTTTAAATCAATTTGAAGTCGGGTGGACACATGAGAAAGACAAGAAGAGTTCGCAGCTCGTCTCGAGCTGTGGCGTGGTGACCTTAACTTTGGTAAGTTGACTATTCATTTTTGTGATCTCTTACCTAAGAAACAGCGATAGTCTCCAGATGAATACGAAGACTCCAAAAGAGTAGTCCTTCCTCCTCATCGCTCCACGGACGTTCGGACGAATCCGTCCTGTCACCTCGCGGCTTTTGGAGTTTTCAGCACCACAAATCCAGCTCGTAGCGCTCCTACTGTAATTTAGATTTAAAGAGGGCTCAAAATCACAGGCTGAAAAATGCCAAAACACACGCTTCTGTTATTTCACATCAATGAACGACACAGCATAGAAGTTGCGCAAATATATCGGTTTGGACCCCCCGAGGAAAAAAAAAAAAAAAAAAAAAAAAAAAACCCCAAAAAAAAGGTTAATTCGAAAAAGAAGACGGACCAGTGCGCGCCAGCTGTTCAAGCTCGGCTTTGGGCTCGTGCAGTGCCCCAAGTAAACACACAGAGAACCGCCCACCTCATCGGATGACTGACAGTCGGCAGAACCAATCATCTCTTCTCATTTTCCCCAAACTGAATCGCATCTGAAAGTAGAAGCCCAGCGAGTTGGAGCTAATTCAACACACACCGATGCATCGTCTCCGCATTATGCGTGCCTATAGCTCTCCATCCGGCTGCCCTGACATCTTCCTCCTGCTCTTTCCATTTGTTTCTTCCTCCATCTGGCTCAAACGCGCTTTCTCATTCTGCTCTGATGGGCAGGATCACATTGAGACGCATGTGGTTGATATTCCCAGTCGTAAAGTAGCCGAAGTTTATGCAAGTTTGTCATATGTGTCCAAAGTGAGCGTGAGGAGAGGGAAGAAGTTGACATTGTCAGCCACAATTCTGATTCGTGTTTACTGAACTTCATTTTAAGAGAATGACTATTTTTGAGGAATACACACCCTTGTTTGAAAATACTCTTTCAAAAATAAGTCAGAAGAGCTGTAAGCTCGTGTAAACTACAAAGAAAATCAGGAAAGGCAATGTTTCGACACATACAGTACAGTTTACCTTGCCCTTATTGAGGAGAGAATAAAATAGAAATAATTTGAAATATTTTTAATCACCTGCATAACTCCATAAGTGCTAAATAAATAAAGTAGGAGTGATTTCTACATAGGTTCTGTACATTGTTTTATGCCCTCTCCAGAGAAAGTAAAAAGAAAAAAGGACAGACGCTGAAAAAGGGACCCATTGCCAAACTCATTCATACAATTACAAAAAACATCCATCCAACCATCCATCATTTGAGCCACTTATCCTCACTAGGGTCACAGGGGAGCTGGCCATCCCAGCTGACTTCGGGTGAGAGGCGGACTACATCCTGAACTGGTCACCAGTCAATTGCAGGGCACATATAGAAATATACAAAGAACCATTCACACTTACATTCACACCTACGGACAATAGTTTTCAATGAACCTGCCATGCATGTTTTTGGAAACCTGAGTACCCACGCAGGCACGGGGAGGACAAGTAAACTCCACACAGGAAGGCCGGATTTGAATGCGGGTCCTCAGAACTGTGAGGCAGATGTGCTAACGATTCTGCACCGTGCCGCCCCAATTAATTAGACAATTAAGCAGTAGCATATATTTAACAAGTATTTATTTCTGTTCAGAGTCAACACAGTCTATAATACAACTATTAAAAAAGGAGGTGACTATTAACAAACGTCAGGTTTTTGTCCATCCATCCATCCATCCATTTTCTACCGCTTATCCGAGGTCGGGTCGCGGGGGCAGTAGCTTTAGCAGGGATACCCAGACTTCCCTCTCCCCAGCCACTTCATCCAGGTCTTCCAGGGGGATCCCGAGGCGTTCCCAGGCCAGCCGAAGTCTCTCCGGCGTGTCCTGGGTCATGCCCGGGATCTCCTCCCGGTGGGATGTGCCCGGAACACCTTACCGGGAAGGCGTCCGGGAGGCATCCGAATCAGATGCCCAAGCCTCCTCATCTGGCTCCTCTCGATGTGGAGGAGCAGCGACTCTACTCTGAGATGCTCCCGGATGACCGAGCTTCTCACCCTATCTCTAAGGGAGACCCCGGACACCCTGCGGAGGAAACTCTTTTCAGCTGCTTGTATCCGGGATCTTGTTCTTTCGGTCACAACCCACTGCTCGTGACCATAGGTAAGGGTAGGAACGTAGATCGACCGGTAAATCGAGAGCTTCGCTTTTCGGCTTAGCTCCTTCTTTACCACAACGGATCGATACAAAGTCCGCATCACTGCAGACGCTGCACCGATCCGCCTGTCGATCTCCCGTTCCATTTTTCCCTCACTCGTGAACAAGACCCCAAGATACTTGAACTCCCCTACTTGGGCCAGGATCTCATCCCCGACCTGGAGCGGGCACGCCACCCTTTTCTGACTGAGGACCATGGTCTCAGATTTGGAGGTGCTGATTCTCCTCCCAGCCGCTTCACACTCAGCTGCGAACTGCTCCAGTGAGAGTTGGAGGTCACGGCTTGATGAATCCAACAGAACCACATCATCTGCAAAAAGCAGAGATGCAATACTGTGGCCATCAAACCGGACCCCCTCTACGCCTCGGTTGCACCTAGAAATTCTGTCCATAAAAGTTATGAACAGAATCGGTGACAAAGGGCAGCCTGGGCGGAGAGCCAACCATCACCGGAAACGAGTCCGACTGACTGCCGGATATGCGGACCAAACTCTGACTCCGGTTGTACAGGGACCGAACAGCCCATATCAGGGGTTTCGGTACCCCATACTCCCGAAGCACCCCCCACAGGACCCCCGAGGGACACGGTCGACCGCCTTCTCCAAATAAATTAAAGTGTAGAATTCTCCCAAGGACTCACGTATATGCTCCTCAAGTATCAAAACACTTTGTGAGCAATTGATGACAGACAGGATAATTTTTATCTTTTTAAATATTGATCAGTCATATTTATCAGTAAAACTCATTTTTAACCTTTTTCCTTGTGAACATTTTTAAACTGATGTATTCTATTAATGTGTATTACTGTCTATTTTAATATCATTGCATCGTTATTTTAAAAGAAACATATTGCAAAACACTACCTGACAATCTTAACAGAATGTGTTTCCCAAAAACAACCAGCCAAAAGTTGCAGTGAATTAAACATTGTATATGCATTGATACTTAAAATGGTAAGCAGTTTTGGAATCATGAAATTCTAGTACACCTGTAGTTTTTTATTGGTCTATTATTTGTATTGCTAATATTATATATGTTATCAGTTACAACAAACTGATATCGGCATACATAATGAAAACAAATTGCAAAAGCACTGAATCCCAAAGCACTTTTCCTCTTACAAGGAACAACATCAGTGATCAGAGATTGCGAGTTTTAGTGAAACTGATCAAACCCATTTCGTGATCTTGTCACAGAGGGCCATAGAGAAAGAAGTGAGGGAAGTGTTGCAGGGAAGCAGGCAAAGAAGAGTGACAGATAGGCATGTTAAAGATGACAAGGAACATTAAAGATGGCTGTACTTTGCACCCCTCCCGTTCATCTACCCATCCTCGTCATCCTAATGTGAAAGATATGAATTAGACATTAGGTCCTGGGTATTACAGAGAGAAGCATGGTGAAACTTTTAACATTTTCTGTCATCTGCTCACAACTCCATGCACGTCCTCCGATCGAACTACCCAAATTCTGCAAGGTCACTTTTAGCATGCAATCCAATTAAATAATAATATTATATTGAAACATAATAGTCACTGATGGTGTCGTGGTACACTCGCCTGACTTTGGTGCAGGCAGCGTGGGTTCAGTTCCCACTCAGTGACGGTGTGAATTTGGGTGCGAATGGTTGTCTGTGTCTATATATGCCCTGCGACTGACTGGCGACTAGTTCAGGGTGTAGTCCGCCTTTCGCCCGAAGTCAGATGGGACAGGCTCCAGCACCCCGCGACCCTAACCAGGATAAGCGGTGTTGAAAATGGATGGATGGATGGATGAAACATAATATCATTTTAGCCAATAATGGAATAGAGGAAATAGCTTTGTAGCAGAGACAAAGTAACGGAACCACTTTTTCAATGTCTGTGACCATTTTTATCAGGCTTTTGTGGAAATACCTTTGGAGGAAAACATTTACTGGATATAATACATAAGGTCAGAGCATGTTAAATATTGTCACTTCACTGTAGAGGTTGACTATATACATTGGAAGGAAAAGGTATGTGAACCATTTGGATTCTTTTTTTTATTTCTGCATGGTCATAAAATGTAGTTTGGTCTTCATCTGAATCACAAGAATAAACAAACAGTCTGCTTAAACGTAAACAACCCAAACAATTATATGTTATCATATTTTCATAGAGCATCACATGTAAACATTCACAGGACAGGGAAGAAAAAGTAAGTGAACCCTTTTTCTCCTTCTTTAGTGTCCAACCTGGCATACTTGTCATCATATGCCTCTTGTTTGGCCTTCGCCACCTCTACTTTTGCCCTACATCACATCTCAATGTGTTCCTTTCTCCTCTCCTTGGTCCTCTCAGTGTCCCACTTCTTATTATCTAACCTCTTTCCTTGTATGATTTCCTGTACTGTGAGGTTCCACCACCAAGTGTGCTTCTCTCCTTTCCTGCCAGAAGATACATCAAGTACTCGCCTGCCTGTCTCTCTGATCACCTTAGCTGTAGTGGTCCCGTCTTCTGGAAGCTCCTCCTGTCCACTGAGAGCCTGTCTCACCTCTTCCCAAAAAGCCGCACAACATGCTTTCTTTCTCAGCTTCCACCACATGGTTCTCTGCTCTGCCTTTGTCTTCTTAATCTTCCACCCCACCACCAGCGTCATTTTACACACCACCATCTTATGCTGTCTAGCCACACTCTCCCTTACCACGACTTTACAGACGGTAACCTCCTTCAGATTACATCGTCTGCACAAAATGTAATCCAGCTGTATGCTTCTACCTCCGCTCTTTTAGGTCACCCTATGTTCCTGGCTCTTCTGGAAAAAATCGTTCACTACATCCATTTGCATCCTTTTTGCAAAGTCTACCACCATCTGTCCCTCCAATTCCATTCCTGGATGTCGTACTTACCCATCACTTCTTTATCACCCTTGTTTCATTCAGCAACATGTCCATTACAATCTGCACAATCACGACTCTCTCTCTGTCTGGGATGCTCAGAACTACTTCGTCAAGCTCCTTCCATAATTTCTCTTTCACCTCTCGGTCACATCCTAACTGTGGGGCATAGTGACTCATCACATTGTACATAACCCCATCAATTTCCAGTTTCAGCCTCATCACTCGATCAGATACTCTTTTCACGTCCAAGACATTCTTAGCCAACTCTTCTTTTAAAATAACCTGACTCCATTTCTCTTCCCATCTACTCCATGGTAAAATAATTTAAACCCTGCCCCTAAACTTCTATCCTGACTGCCTTTTCACCTTTTCTCCTGGACACACAATATATAAGCCTTTCTCCTAATCATCATGCCAACCAACTCCCGAGATTTTCCTGTCATAGTCCCAACATTCAAAGTCCCCACATTCTAGGCTCTGTGCTTTCCTCTTCTCTTTCTGCCAAAGAACCCACTTTCCACCTCTCCTTCGTCTTCGACCCACAGTAGCTGAATTCCCAACGGCGCCCTGCATGTTGATGGTGCCGGGTGTGGACGTTGTTAACCCGGGCCACGACTGATCCGGTATGGAATTCTTTAGATGAACGCTCATATTTGTTTGGCAAAGTTTTAAGCCGGATGTCCTTCCTGACGCACCCCTCTGCATTTATCCGGGCTTGGGACCGGCCTACAGTTTGCACTGGCTTGTGCCCCCCATAGGGCTGCATTACACGTGACACGACAATAATTTATCAAAAACAAATTTAATGTCAACACAAATAAGATTCCCCCCCCCCCCCCCACACACACACTCCCCCACTGTCACATAACTTGCTATAGAGAGTCTAAGCTGTTTGAATGCTGCTTAAAGTGTGACAGAAGTCACATCTGTCTTCACAAATAGGCCAAAGCCTCTGGGCTAAATACATTTCCTTTTTCTTCATAGTACGCATCCTGAAGGACACACACAGAAATTTCATTCTAATATAGGGTCATGCTCCTTCTGACACTCCTGAGACCGAAGTCTGTGATTAGTCATTTTTCTCTGAACATATGAGGATAATGTGAGGACAAAACTCCTTTGCATATTTACATGCTGACATTAGCATTTACCTCAAAGCACTTCTGTGCTCAGTCTCACAAAGCCTGTAGCATGACTGTTGACTCTTACTTTTAAAGCACAGTCAGATTATATTGTTTCATCTCACTGTGCATGGAACTGTGCCAAAATCTTGAAATTGAATTGATGCGAGACGACCGCATGTTTTGTTTTTTGTTATGGGCATTTTTTTGGGGTGATTAAATGCAAGCAATATGAGATTTAGGAAGGGGGATGGATGTGTTCATTACCTGATTTTCAGGAGTGTCACTTCACTGTGACAGATATATCTGAATCTTAATTTCCCTCATTGCAATTTTGCACATTAATGTAGCTCCATGAATAAAGAGAAGAGAAAGTCGTGCCAACTTGTGTGACAGCCTGCTTAACGAGTGGACATAAATAGCATGAGCGGCTAAGGAGAGAGAAACAAAGAGAAAATGCATTATTAACTTACCTCACTACAGCTCACGCTTAAGTACCAGAGTACAAGCCAAAAAACATAACACTAAAACGAAGGGAGTTTTTGTTGTATATCATTAATTGATTCATCCATCCATCCATCCATCCATCCATTTTCTACCGCTTATCCGGGTCGGGTCGCGGGGGCAGTAGCTTTAGCAGGGATCCTCAGACAACCCTCTCCCCAGCCACTTCATCCAGCTCTTCCGGGGGGATCCCGAGGCGTTCCCAGGCCAGCCGAAAGACATAGTCTCTCCAGCGTGTCCTGGGTCGTCCCCGAGGTCTCCTCCCGGTGGGACCTTGGTGACCTCAAATCCAGAGATAGGAGAGCCCGCCTCAGAGAACCCACAGTCTGCTTCCTTATGGGAAGGCGTGTCGGTAGAATTGAGGAGGTCTTCGAAGTATTCTCCCCACTGACTCACAACATCCCGAGTCGAGGTCAGCAGTGCCCCATCCCCCCTATACACAGTGTTGGTGGTGCACTGCTTTCCTCTCCTGAGACGCCGGATGGTGGACCAGAATTTCCTCGAACCCGTCCGGAAGTCTTTCTCCATGGCCTCACCGAACCCCTCCCATACCCGAGTTTTTGCTTCAGCGACCACCAAAGCTACATTCCGCTTGGCCAGCCGGTACCCATCAGCTGCCTCAGGAGTCCCACAGGCCAAAAAGGCCCGATAGGATTCCTTCTTCAGCTTGACGGCATCCCTCACTGTTGGTGTCCACCAACGGGTTCAGGGATTGCCGCCACGACAGGGACCGACCACCTTACGGCCACAGCTCCGGTCGGCCGCCTCAGCAATGGAGGCACGGAACATGGTCCACTCGGACTCGATGTCCCCCGCCTCCCCCGGAACATGAGCAAAGTTCTGTCAGAGGTGGGAGTTGAAACTCCTTCTGACAGGGGATTCTGCCAGACGTTCCCAGCAGACCCTCACAATACGTTTGGGCCTGCCACGCCGGACCGGCATCTTCCCCCACCATCGGAACCAACTCACCACCAGGTGGTGATCAGTTGAAAGCTCCGCCCCTCTCTTCACCCGAGTGTCCAAGAAATGCGGCCACAAGTCCGATGACAGGACCACAAAATCGATCATTGAACTGCGACCTAGGGTGTCCTGGTGCCAAGTGCATGTGTGGACACCCTTATGCTTGAACATGGTGTTCGTTATGGACAATCCGTGACGAGCACAAAGGTCCAATAACAGAACACCGCTCGGGTTCTGATCAGGGGGGCCGTTCCTCCCAATCACGCCCTTCCAGTGCTCACTGTCATTGACCACGTGAGCATTGAAGTCCCCCAGCAGAATGATGGAGTCCCCAGCGGAAGCATTCTCCAGCACCCCCTCCAAGGACTCCAAAAAGGGTGCTGTTTGGTGCATAGGCACAAACAACAGTCAGGACCCGTCCCCCCACCCGAAGGTGGAGGGAGGCTACCCTCTCGTCCACCGAGGTGAACCCCAACGTACAGGCGGCAAGCCGGGAGACAATAAGTATACCCACACCTGCTCGTCGCCTCTCACTGTGGGCAACTTCAGAGTGGAAGAGAGTCCAACCCCTCTCGAGAGGACTGGTACCAGAGCCCAAGCTGTGTGTGGAGGCGAGTCCGACTATATCTCGTCGGAACTTCTCGACCTCACACACCTCCTTCCCTGCCAGAGAGGTGCCACGTACCTAGAGCCAGCTTCTGTAGCCAGGGATCGGATCGCCAAGGTCCCCGCCTTCGGCCACCGCCCAGCTCACACTGCACCCGACCCCAATGGCCCCTCCCACAGGTGGTGAGCCCATGGGAAGGGGGACCCACGTTACCCTTTCGGGCTGTGCCCGGCCGGGCCCCATGGGTGCAGGCGCCTTCGAGCCCCACCTCCAGGCCTGGCTCCAGTGGGGGGCACCGGTGACCCGCGTCCGGGCAAGCGAAAACCAAGTCCATCATTTGTCGTCATCATAAGGGGTCTTTGAGCCATGCTTTGTCTGGTCCCTCACCTAGGACCTGTTTGCCATGGGTGACCCTGCCAGGGGCATAAAGCCCCAGACAACTTAGCTCCTAGGATCATTGGGACACACAAACCCCTCCACCACGATAAGGTGACGGCTCAAGGAGGGGATTAATTGATTCATTTTATTTAATTTATCTGCTACTTTGTGATTATGGCTAATCAAATAAACCATTATTTTCCTCTTGTTTACTGAAAAAATCCATTCATGAAGACTGACAAACCCTGCTAATACAAACAAGACTCAATCGGGCCTATCGACTGAGAACTTGGAAGAGGCATAGCAAATACTTAACCACCCTTAGGTTAATCCATCCATCCATTCTCTAAGCCGCTTCTCCTCACTAGGGTCGCGGGCGTGCTGGAGCCTATCCCAGCTATCATCTGGCAGGAGGCAGGGTACACCCTGAACTGGTTTCCAGACAATCGCAGGGCACATGCAAACAAACAACCATTCGCACTCACATTCACACCTATGGGCAATTTAGAGTCTCCAATTCATGTATGTCTTTTGGGATGTGGGAGGAAACCGGAGTTCCTGGAGAAAACCCACGCAGGCACGGGGAGAACATGCAAACTCTCCAAACACAGGATTGAACCCCGGTCCTCAGAACTGTGAGGCTGACGCTCTAACCAGTCGTTCACCGTGCCGCCCCTGAGGTTTATATCAACAATAATCAGCATCAGTGCAAACATGCATGTCACAAGACTTGACAAGTACCTATCTGTTCATCATACAGTAGTTTTGCTTTCCAATAATTATGCTGTCATCTGCATTTGTTTAATCTATGGAATAATAAAATATCACATTGACTGGGTGTCTCTCTGTCAAAGAAATGTCAGCAGAAACAAATGATAAGACAGACAGTGTGCACCCCAAACAGCAAGCACTTCATGCACACGGTGTAGTGTAAGTGGATCGCGAAAGGTGACCTTGCTCTGAGGGTATGATGATCCTCATTCAAGAGATTCTAGAACTGACAGTGAAATGTTGTATATGTTATGTTATATATCGCTCACACGCAATTACATACAGACATGCACACACACACAGACGCACGCATGCACATAACCACCCACCCACACAACACAGTATTTCTTTGTTAATTACAGCAACCATAAAAAAACAGGATACATCTGCCTACCAGATTTTTGATAATCCTTCTAAAAAAAGCCTCAAACCACAGTCTATTTTAACTGTCATGAGTGATTTAATTCGAGTGGCGGCACATTGGACGACTGGTTAGAGCGTCTGCGTCACAGTTTTGAGGACCGGGGTTCAATCCCCGGCCCCGCCTGTGTGGAGTTTGCATGTTCTCCCCATGCCTGCGTGGGTTTTCTCTGGGCACTCCGGTTTCCTCCCACATCCCAAAAACATGCACGGTAGGTTAATTGACAACTCTAAATTGCCCGTAGGTGTGAATGTGAGTGCGAATGGTTGTTTGTTTGTATGTGCCCTGCGATTGGCTGGCAACCAGTTCAGGGTGTACCCCGCCTCCTGCCCGATGACAGCTGGGATAGGCTCCAGCACGCCCGCGACCCGAGTGAGAAGCGGCTCAGAAAATGGATGGATGGATTTAATTCGACCCAAAGCTAATACTACGTCAAAGATAAAGAGATTTACTTTTAATTGTTGCTTGCCAGATCAGCAGACCTTCCAAGAATTCTTTGGTTGAGGTCCGATCGTAATCAAAGAAAGAAAGAAAATATAGAGCAGAAACTGATTTACTCGTATCTTAATTAATTTAGAAAGATATGTTTTATCACTTACAATGTTTTTTCAAGAACATATTCATTGTTGTTTCAGAGTTGACAAAGCATGTACAGAGGCAATTAAACATTCTGTGAGGAACTTTCCAAAGTCAGTGACCGTTACATGTATTGTTTTTTCACTTTCTCTCCTTTCCTATGCAATATAGGAGGCTTGTTCATCCATGCATAATATTATTAATAATCTGCAGGATATTACATTACACATTACATTACATTATACATATTATTGCTCCTTCTACTTGGTATTATATTTCAAAAATGTGCTTCCTATGACATTAAGTACAACCCCAATTCCGATCAATTTGGGACATTGTGTTAAACATAAATAAAAACAGAATACAATGATTTGCAAATCATGTTCAACCTATATTTAATTGAATACACTGCAAAGACAAGATATTTAATGTTCAAACTGATAAAGTTTACTGAGTTTAGCAAATAATCATTAACTTAGAATTTTATGGCTGCAACACGTTCCCAAAAAGCTGGGACAGGTGGCAAAAAAAGACTGAGAAAGTTGAGGAATGCTCATCAAACACCTGTTTGGAACATCCCACAGGTGAACAGGCTAATTGGGAACAGGTTGATGCCATGATTGGGTATCAAAGGAGCTTCCCTGAATTGCTCAGTCATTCACAAGCAAAGATGGGGCGAGGTTCACCTCTTTGTGAACAAGTGCGTGAGGAAATAGTCGAACAGTTTAAGGACAATGTTCCTCAACGTACAATTGCAAGGAATTTAGGGATTTCATCATCTACGGCCCATAATATCATCAAAAGGTTCAGAGAATCTGGAGAAATCACTGCATGTAAGCAGCAAGGCCGAAAACCAACATTGAATGACCGTGACCTTCGATCCCTCAGGCGGCACTGCATCAAAAACCGACATCAATTTGTAAGTGATATTACCACAAGGGCTCAGGAACAATATCATAAAATAGCGCCGAACTGGCTACATCCGGAAGTGCATCTTCAAACTCTACTATGCAAAGCAAAAGCCATTTATCAACAACACCCCAAAACGCCGGCGGCTTCTCTGGGCCCGAGCTCATCTAAGATGGACTGATGAAAAGTGGAAAAGTGTTCTGTGGACTCGTTAAAATTGTTTTGGGAAATTGTGGGCATCGTGTCCTCCGGGCCAAAGAGGAAAAGAACCATCCAGACTGTTATGGACGTAAAGTTCAAAGGCCAGCATCTATTATGGTATGGGGCTGTGTTAGTGCCAATGGCATGGGTAACTTACACATCCGTGAAGGCACCATTAATGCTGAAAGGTACCTACAGGTTTTGGAGAAGCCATCCAAGCAACGTATTTTTCATGGACGCCCCTGCATATTTCAGCAAGACAATGCCAAATCACATTCTTCACGTGTTGCAACAGCGTGGCTTCGTAGTAAAAGAGTGCGGGTACTAGACTGGCCTGCCTGCAGTCCAGACCTGTCTCCCATTGAAAATGTGTGGCGCATTATGAAGCGTAAATACAACAACAGAGACCCCAGACTGTTGAACAGCTGAAGCTGTACATCAAGCAAGAATGGGAAAGAATTCCACCTACAAAGCTTCAACAATTAGTGTCCTCAGTTCCCAAACGTTTATTGAATGTTGTTAAAAGAAAACGTGAGGTAACACAGTGGTAAACATGACCCTGTCCCAGCTTTTATGGAACGTATTGCAGCCATAAAATTCCAAGTTAATGATTATTTGCTAAAAACAATAAACTTTATCAGTTTGAACATTAAATATCTTGTCTTTGTAGTGTATTCAATTAAATATAGGTCAAACATGATTTGCAAATCATTCTATTCTGTTTTTATTTATGTTTATCACAACGTCCCAACTTCATTGGAATTGGGGTTGTAAAATATTCCTGAACTAGTTCTATTTCTTCAACTTAAAATCACACTTCCAGGTGAGGCTCATATTACAAGCATTCCTGGATATCGACACGCCCTTACCTAAGAGGGGAAAAAAAGAAGGCAAAAGCCAGTTGCTCGTGTTCTCATTGAATCCAAAGATCCGTAATAATGTTTGTGCTTTCTTGATGGACTCTCACACGAAAACAGGGACAGTTTACCTTCAACCGCGCAAAGCTGGCAAAGTAAGTATGCAGTTGTTTGAACTTATTGCGCTGACGTATTGATCATCGAGTGAAAATGATGTTTTCTTTGTGACAAAGTTAGCCTGCAAATACTGTAATATTTCGTTTGTATGTGATTATCGAAACTATTCACCTCCCACATACGATAAGAGGAGCAGCTATTCTTCATTGGAATCACACAGTTAATAAAAAGACTAACTTCACAAACAGTCTAACTACACAATAATACATAACCATTTTCCTAATTGAAATTCTGCCAGTTTTATCATTATTTATTGCTTTATTGAAATAATTTAATGATAACGACTTTCATTCTTTCCTTTTTTGTCAAACGTGTACAACTGTATTGTGCAAGTAAGCAAGCAGGAGCAGAGCCCAAATGAGCATGTTGAAACACAACCAGTTTCTGTGCTACAGATTCCTGTACAGCACTGACAGACAGCAGATACTTAAGACACCACAATGAGGGAAAACACCATCTGTCCTTTTATTGGATACTATGTTTCTACTTCTAAATAAAGTACTAAAACTAAAACATCTAACCAAATGTGTCTTCTCTCTTGTTCTTGTATATTTTTCTCTTTCCTTTTAGAAATGGAAGCCAGTGTTGTTGTCACTGGTGCCACCAAGCAGCAATGGAGTGGGTCGATTGGAGATTCAGTTAATAGAAGGTATACTGATGTTACATCTGTTATTTTATTTTATTTTTTATTGTTGAAGAATGATGTCATCAACATAAACCAATAACAGAAATATTAGTGTAGTTGAAGCCACATTAAATGAGCAACCTAGTGCAGACTTTACATGCCAACACAGTATAGTAAGTACCAAAATGTAAACAAGCACATCATTCTCAGTACACTTCTCTTAAGACTCTTAACTGATAGATAGATAGATGGATGCCAGTTGTGGTCCATGAAGGCAACTGTGTGTGTGTGTGTGTGTGTGTTTGTGTGTGTGTGTGTGTGTGTTTGTGTGTGTGTGTGTGTGTACATAAATGAGTGTCGGTTTGATATTGGGGAATTCGAACACACACACACATTCAGTTAATAGGAGGTATACTGATCTTACATCTGTTATTTTATTTGATTTTTTTTGTTGTTGACCATAACACACAGGTACCAATACTTTTTATTTGGCAAGCATTTATCCTGTATAACGTTAGTTTAAACTTATATATTGGGATCTGAGAATACATGCAGGAAAACGCTAACTAGGCCCACCAAGATGGCAGATCTTGTGAGTCTCGAATATGAAACGTCACACCCCGGTCGAGCTTCCAGCAATCCTATCCCCTTATATACTCCTGTGGCTTTACACAGATGATAGGGACACAACAATAAGATGGGGAAAATCTTGTTTGAGTCACAACTCACATTATTTTTTTGTCCAATCTGGCCCACTTTGGAACTCGGATAATCTAGATCTGAATCTGACCTCAATAATAAGTGCTACAAATCAGATGAACCCTACAAACATCAAATCATTGTGAGCAGTCATTTTGAGATATCTAATCAAATTTACTGATCAATGGCGTATACACGTCTTCCCAAACAACACACCATGGTAAACGAAAACTACAGCAAAAGCCCAGAGGTGCATGAAACATCAAATGAGTAAAACAATGGCAGGTCGGGATCATTTATGTAATGAAAAGGTTACCTCTGCCTTTTGAACCTAGAGGGGGAAGAGTCAGTACAATTATAATGATTAACAGGAATAGTCAAAAAGTCCACAAACCAGTATTTTTTGTCCTTCATAAAGACAGACTACATCCTCAACGGGTCGACAGTCAATCAGATGCAGTAGAAACAGACATCCATTCATACTCACATTCAAACTGTGACTGAGTGAGAACTGGGCTTGAATCACAATACTGTAAATTACTAATGCATAATTAAGTCATGGATGGATGGATGGATGGTTGGATGACTATTTAAGATTTTATACACAACTCAATTGCCTCAAATACATACACAGGCATAGGTGGCAACTGGCTGGTGATGATGTGTGCGTGTCTGTGTGTGTGTGTGTTTGTGTGTCTGTGTGTGTGTGTGTGTGTGTGTGTGTGTGTGTGCGTGCGTGCATGTGTGAGCAACAAAAATATGCATGCAGCAGCAGGGTGAGCAGCAGAAGATGAAAAATAAATTTGACAGCTTAAATAGACCCCAGGATTGTGGAGATGGCGTTATGTAAGCTCACCGGATGCACATGTTCTCTTATTTGCTTGCACTTGCACGCGTGCATCTCTGGTATACACACGACATATAATGAGTCCAATAATCCTTTAAAAAATAACATAAAAATGTAAACATTACTTAAAAAAGAGAACACAAAATCAGCCTTAAATTACAAGGCTCCTTGCAAATTTGCGAAGAGTGCTCAAGCTGCAAAAAGGAAGTAGCTCAGAGGGTGTTCATTTGAAAGAGTTTTGATCAATGATGACGTAAATGGCTCCCAAAAGATGAAATAAACACCAACACTGGATATTCATGAGAGCAGTCAATTTGAAACCTCCGCACTTAGTGAGCTGACCCAAAAGTGTCCAAGTGGCTGCCATGATAAGAAATGCTTCAATTCGGTAGTGATGAGGAGGGAGGGAGGTTCGTGTCTGTGGTGACGTGTAATTATGGCAGTGATTGTGATGACAAAAAAGTGTGGTTTGAGTCAAGAAAATGACACAAAAGTCATCATGCAATCCTGTTAGAAATGTTTCTGCCGACATGTCATATAAATACAAAGTTTTGAAATCATTTTCTTGGTTTGCATTACCTATTTGTTTCACAGTAACTGGTGGTGTAGTGGTACAGTCGCATGATTTTGGTACAGGTAGCATGGGTTCAATTCCCACTCAGGGACTGTGTCAGTCTGAGTGCGAATGGTTGTCCGTGTCTATATGTGCCCTGCGACTGACTGGTGACCAGAACAGGGTATAGTCCATCTTTCACCCAAAGTCAGCTTGGGTTGGCTCCATCACCCTGTGACCCTGAACAGGATAAGCGGTATTGAGAATTGATGGATGGTTTGTTTCACACATTTATTATTACTTCCACCAATGATGACAAAGAAGACCTTACACTAAAGTACTCCTTTATGATCAAATTTCAGCCAGCCATTATTACAGTGTTTTTTTGCAAGAAAATGTCCATTTGGGCTTAATTCAAGTTTTTCATTTGCTATTTTCCAGCAATACATTTGAAATTTGCATTGATGAATCAACCATGGATTATATAAAAAATGTAAATATGCTCATACAAGGCGATAAAATAATGCGCTGGGCGACTAATCTGCGGCGGGGTGCAAAATGCCGGCGGATTCTGACTTTTGCGCAAGCACACGGCTCGCTGCGCGTTTGCCAATTTGGCAAACTGGTCTGTGCCAAGCTGGGTGTCCTGTCGCAGAGAGGGTGTGTCCTTGGCGATGCGCCCGGCTGAATGATTCGAAACTTAGATCTGCTCAGATCATGTCAAAATACTAGGGCAAGGTAGGCTGCCGGTCTAACGCGATTTTGGGGCACGGGAAGACAGATACTGAGCTCCAGCCAGTCGCCGGCCGTTATCACCAGTTCATTCTGTATTTAATAAGGGTACCCACCCACATTGTCTGTTGCTACACCAACCAAGAACAGTGACAATGCTCCGCTCACGTGTGGTTCTCTTCTGCACAGAGATGTCGCCATCAAGTGTCATTGCGTCACATTTAAAGGGAATGAGAGGAGCCACTTTGATTGGTGGCGAATGAAGTCGGCTGTAAATACAAACAGTGTATGTAGTCTACGAAATTACCAACACTGGTCTAACCAGCCCCTGGGGCACAGTTGCAATGCCCTCGAAAATTAGGCCCACTGTGTTGAATGCCTATGGTGTTAACTGCTTTGGATAAAGTTGTAAATTTTTACCAAAGATTTTTACCCAACCTAATTTCATCCATCCATTTTCTACACCGCTTATCTTCACTAGGGTCGCGGGTATGCTGGAGCTTATCCCTGCTAACTGTGGGCAGGAGGCAGGGTACATCCTGAACTGGTTGCCAGCCAATCGCAGGGCACATATAAACAAACAACCATTCACACTCACATTCACACCTATGGAGAATTTAGAGTCTTCAATTAACCCACCGTGCATGTTTTTGGGATGTGGGGGGAAACCGGAGTACCTGGAGAAAACCCACGCAGGCACGAACTCCACGCAGGCGAGGCCGGATTGAACCAAAGTCCTCAGAACTCTGAGGCGGATGTGCTAACCAGTAGTCACTGTGCCGCGCCAACCTAATTACGTCTCACAATATTAACATCTTAATGTCCCGCTATGTTGCCTAATGACACTTCACTTCATCAGGTTTGTCAAACATATGGCCTGCGGGCCAAATGCGGCCCACTATGTGGTACAATCTGGCCTGCAGGATGAATTTGAAAGTGAAAAAATACAAAATACAATTTGGTGGTGGGTGTTTAGGATGATTTTGTGAATTGTAATGCTCCTGTAAAAAATGGAGCCATTTTTTGTGTTGTCTTGAGGTCTCAGATACAATTTTCATATATTTATGGACGCTTATTATTTCACCATGGATCAATGCTGTGACACCTTTTAATCTCCCTCTTCTCTTTGCTCTCTGAGTTTCATGATGCTGGACTTTGAATCGAACCCTTAATCATGGTGAATAGCTTTTGTGTCTTGATATCAGTGATATCTAGTTCAACTTTTGATCCGCTGGGTATTTCGATTTGTATTACAAGTAAAATGTGCATATAAGTAGTTTGATTACTTTGCTGAAGCAGACCTCCTTGGATTCTCACTGGGACAAAGGGCATCGGAACCCTCCATAAAGACAGCAGGGCCTTTTGTTCTCTTGGCCTTGACTCGCAGATGTTTGTTTAGGAGTCTTTAGGTCAGAATCAGAATCAGAAACATCTTTATTTGCCAAGTATGTCCAAAAAACACACAAGGAATTTGTCTCCGGTAGTTGGAGCCGCTCTAGTACGACAACAGACAGAGAACACTTTTGAGACATAAAGACATTGGAAAAAAAACAGTCACTGAGCAATAAAGGGTTAATAGTTATCTGGAAATGCCGGTACATTATTATTATTTTTTTGACAATTGTGCAAAAGATGCAGAGTCCTCTAGCACTTAGAGCAGTTCGAATGACTAATATTGCAATAGTCAATGACCATTGTACAAAGGGCGCCGAGACTTCAAGGAGTGTATGCAGTTTAAAGTGACGAGTAGCGCAATAATCTGGGACAATGTTGGTTGTGCAAATGTTGCAGATACTCCTCGATCAGTGTGCAAATGGAGCAGATGCTACTCTGGCATGAGTGGCCAGTATTGGTCAACAACAGATATGCAAATAGTGCAGCGTGGCGAGACTACTACAGTGAGTGCACGAGTAATATATAATTGGCCCCACAGAAATGTGGCAACGAACTCAAGTCCAAAAATTGCCAGCATGTTGAATTGAATTGAAGGTTAGGTGTTCAAGAAGTCCAAGGTCATCCTTGGACCATTTGCTTTTTTCTTCCCATCTAGGACCTGACTCTCATAAGTCCCTGGTTGACGGACTTGCTTCTGTGCCTTCTTGATCTTGTCTCCCAACCTTCTTCTCCATGGGGGGGGAAATCTCTGTATTTTGCATCATTGATTATCTCAAGTGACTCAAGCTGTATATACTAGCTTATATGTTTCTGTGATGGTAGTAAAGAGGCTAGCCACTGTCTTAGATACAATTTAGAGAAGTATCTCCTCTGATTGTGAACCTAGAATATAATACATAAGACATAATTATTACTATATAAGCACTCACTCATAAGTGATGCTCACATCACATTATTATTATTATTATTATTTATTAACACATACATTTTCTATATCCCTTATCCTCATTTCGGCTCATGGGTGTGCTGGAGCCTATCCAAGCTGAGGCGGGGTACACCCTGGATTGCTCACCAGACAATCGCAGGGCACTTGTAGACAAACATACAATCAATGAACATTTCACACTCACATGCACACCTCAGGAGAATGCAAAGTCTTCAATTAAACTAACATGCATGTTCTTTGAACGTGGGAGCTAGTTATAATATTAGCAACAATAATCATCATAATTTTGGATGATTTTATTCTTTTGTTTTGTTATTTATCAAAATAGTAACGTCTGTATCGGATTTGATCCTGAATGGTCAGATATGTTTATTTACTGAACTGCAGAGAGTAACAGACCTCTAATTGACACTTTATTTTTACAAATGCTTTTGTAAAGGTAGTGTTGTGTGTGATTGCCTCAAGCAATTTCTGTGCATGTATTTGTGTTTTATCCTTGGTTCCCATCAATAATGCAGTCCAGTTAGAAGCTAACTGTTTTCTACTTGTTTCCTCGTGCCACTTATGATAGATGCACCTGCCTGACTGCTTTAATTATGATAGTAAGATGAGATATGATTTAGTTTCCTAAATTTTGAGGGCTTTCTATATGTTATAACATTTACATTATAAGGCAACGCAAGTTTATTTGTAGAGCAGAAATTGTACATAAGGCAATTCAAAGCACTTTAAAGCTACATAAAATTACAAGAAGATAAAATCATTCGACAAAACAAAAATGATTAAGTCATTTCATTAAAAGTGAGCAGTCCAGAAGAAATACTTTCCAATGCCATATACACAACTAAATACAGTAACTGCTTTGTGGATGGATTTGAAGATTGTCAGAGTTGAGGCCTGTCTGACATCTAGGAGACTGTTCCATATTTTAGCACAATAAAACTGAAACGCAGCCTCGCAGTGTTTGGTTCTGACTCTGGGGACCAGCAGGAGACCAATCCCTGAGGTTCTCAGAGCCCGAGAAGGTTCGTATGGCTCCAACAGAGAGAGATGTACTTTGGCACTAGACCATGAAGAGACTTGAACACAAGTAGAGCTGTTTTGAAGTACTGTATATTCTCTGAGCGACAGGAAGCAATTGCACAGACCTAATCACTTGGCCAATATGGTCATATTTCCTGGTTCTAGTCAGGACTCGAGCAGCAACACTCTGGATGTGCTATAGCTGTCCTATCGCTCAATTAGAGAGGCCAGTGAGCAGGTCCTTACAGTTCTTTTAATTCTATATATTAAGTTAAGATTAATTTTTACCGCTTTTCGATACAGGCGCCGCCAGAAAGAATATAACAGAGACAATTACCTTTTATTAACGTGACGTCACTCACCGCCATGTTTGTTTTTGACGCATTGTTTTGTTCCGGTGCCCCCTCGATTCCAACCGCTAACATGGTGGCCCATCAAATACTGATCATGTGATCAAAAACTAAGCTAAATCAGAAAATAATAGGATGCCAAACCTTACAAAATTAAGAAACAACGTCGAGAGTTATTCTGGGGCACCAACAGGGGCTGTCCATGGGTGGCCACAGCCACCCATATAAATTTCTTGGCCACCCCATTCACCAGTAAGTCACATAGCGGAGAAGTTCTCTCAGCATAACCCCCCCAATGATAGGTTTCCATCAGCAGCCCCCCAACCCCTCAGGGATTAGTTTCATCATCACAAAAAGTGGATCTCAGCACCCCCAATGATTGGTTGCGGTCACCCCACCAACCATTGATGAATTTCTGGAAGTGCCCCTTGACCTATTTGAGCTGAAACTAGCTACAGAGCTTGCCATGCCAATTTCAGCAACCTGACCTAAAGAAACAGACTTAATAAAACATTATCTTAAATGTCAACAGTTCAATGATCATGCAGACAAAACAATAATGGACAATGCCGATTTTGAGTGGAGGCTTCGCTATCCAAAGACAGTAGAGTCACGTCTTCTCACTCAAAGATGACTAATGTGAGGAGTTTGACTAGTTATGGAGTGTTGCCACCAAAATTGAAACATAAGCCCTCAATCATCGGTAAGATGCTGATAGATAATGTCTGGACATGTGGGGGGATGATAGCGCCACTTCTACAACTTGAAGAAAAATACTATTAAATTACAGTTTGTTCGTGTGAAATCAGCATTGACTTAATTTACATGTGAGAGATGACAAACAGTATTTTAGTATGAACTACAATAAGATACTATACTGTTAATCAATCGTTGTTTTTTGTTTTTACAGCTATTCATTCTAAAATGTGGTCTTATGGTGATACATTACATTTATTTACTATTATTGTTGAATGACTGATTTAACTGTTAATTTAGCTGCAAGGAATGACTATTTAATAGTATTTTTGTGACGTATGGAGAGGAGCTGGACCCAAGAGCAGGCGGAGGCAGATAGATTATGATGAAGAGTTTATTTAGGAAAGGTAATGGATGTGGTCCTGGGTGGGTTGGCAGGCAGTGGCACGGACAGGTGGAAGGCAGTGGAGAGGACAGGCGGCTGGCTTGGCGGCAGGAACACGGGAAAACACTGAGAGACACAGGAGTCAAAAAGGGAACGAGGAATAGAGTGGCTTACGTGAGGTAAATAGGGCCGTGGTACTGCTGGAAGTTACTGCAATACTTTGGTGAGGATTTCCGGGAACAGGCAGGCCTACATGTAGGTGGTGACGAGGGCTGATTGGAGGCAGGTGCTGAAAGAGAGAGGGCAGGGAGAGAGAAGGAGAGAGGGCGCAAAGCCTCCAGGCTCCAATAATGGTACTGCAGGGCAGTACACGACAGTACCCCCCTCTCAAAGGATGCCTCCCGGCGTCCTCCCAGGCTTCCCCGGGCGAGCCGTATAGAAGTCATCCAGAAGAGAGGCATCTAGGATGAGCTTCTGGTAAATCCACGCCCACCCATACCCTTCCCAGTCGACTAGGTACTGGAACCCCCTCCCCCTAGGCCTCATGTCGAGGATGCGCGACACAGTGAAGGCTGGAAGGTCGTCTATAATCCGGGGGGTTTGGGTGTTCGGTCGGCCGGAGGGCTCAGGGCGCAGGTGGAGACAGGCTTAAGCAAAGAGACATGGAATGTTGGGTGAATATTTAAGGACTGCGGAAGTTTCAATTGGATGGGAGTGGGATTGATGATTTTGGTAATGGGGAAAGGACCAATGAAGCGCGGAGTGAGTTTTGAAGTGGTAGGTCGTGGGAAGAAAGCCAGACAGATTGGCCCACCTTGTATTCGGGCGTTAGGGAGCGATGACGGTCCGCAAGCTGTTTATTGCCTACGGTGGACCGGGTCAACGCCGCCTGGACGTCCTTCCACACAGCCTGGATTCTCTGGAGGTGGTCTTGAATGGCGGGGACTGCAACTGTCTGCTCCTGTTCTTTGAATAATGGGGGTTGGTAACCAGCCATGAACGGGGACATATCGGAAGCGGCACTGCTGATGGAGTTGTGAGCGTATTCGATCCACGGGAGGAAGGTACTCCATGAGGAGGGTTTGCGTGCGGCCACACAGCGGAGAGCTGATTCCAGGAATTGATTAGCCCGCTCCGTCTGGCCGTTGGTTTGCAGATGATATCCCAAGGACAAACTGGCTGCTGCGCCCACCGCCTGGCTGAATTCCTTCCAGACTTGTAAAGACAACTGGGGACCTCAATCGGAGACAATGTCGATGGGGATACCATGGAGTTTGAACACATGCAAGACAAGGAGGAGGGGGTGGACGGGGGCACGTAATGGACACATTTGGAAAAGCGATCGATGATAGTGAGAATGACTGAGTTACCTTCTGAGGGGGGCAGGCCAGTAACGAAGCGATGTGAGACCAAGGGCGGTTAGGAATCGGCAAGGGGCGCATCAGACCAGCTGGGGGCTGGTGTGAAGACTTCCCTTGGGCGCAGAGGGAGCAGTCTTGGATGAACGCTCGGGTGTCTTTGAAGAGGCTGGGCCACCAGAAGTGCTGCTGGATGAACTGGGTAGTACGGGTGATGCCAGGGTGAGTTAGTTTTGAGTTGTGTGCCCACTGTAGGAGTTTAGAACGTGCGGAATCCAGTACAAACAGGCGGTATGGAGGCCCAGTCTTGGGATCAGGTTGGTTTTTTGGAGCCTCCTTGACCACCTGCTCGATCTTCCACGTGGCACCTCCAATGAAACAGGATGAAGGATGAATGGGTTTGGGTTCTGCTGAGCTGGAGGGTGGTGAGTGAATACGGGATAGGGCATCTGCCTTGGTGTTACGGTAACCAGGATGGAAGGAGAGACTGAAATTGAACCTGCTCAGCAATAGTGCCCAGCGAGCTTGTCGAGGGTTGAGACATTTAGCAGAACGTCGGTAAGCGAGGATTTTGTGGTCAGTCCAAATGATAAATGGCGGTTCAGTCCCCTCCAGCCAGTACCTCCATTCCTGCAGGGTCCATATTATAACCAGCAGCTCTCGGTCGCTGACATCATAATTCCTCTCTGCAGGGAAAAGGCGATGGGAAAAAAAAATACAGGGGTGCAGTTTCTGGGTCGTGGGGTCCCGCTGCGAGAGGACAGCTCCAGCTCCGGAGTCCGAGGCGTCAACCTTCACCGCGAACTGGAGGGAGGGGTCAGTGTGGCGCAAATGGGAGCATTGCTGAAAAGGGTTTTGAGTTCACTGAATGCTTGGGAGGCTGCTGGGGTCCACTGGAAGGGGGAGCTGATGGATCTGAGGCTGGTGAGAGGGATGGCGACCTTGCTGTAGTTGGAGATGAATCGACGGTAGAAGTTGGCAAATCCAAGGAAGCGTTGCAGTTCTTTCCGGGTAGTGAGGCTGGGCCAGTCGGTGATGGCTTGGATCTTGGCGGGGTCCGGTTGCAGTTGTCCTTTTGCAATGATGTAACCGAGAAAATGTACTGAGGAGAGGTGGAATTCACATTTCTTGTCATGAACGGAACAGAGGATAGGACCCAAAAATGCACGACTCCAAAACAAATGGACAGTTTCCAAAAAGAGAGGTTTAATATACGGGCATAGGTCGGTACACAGGCAGGCAATCCAAGAAAGGCAACAGTATCCAAAAACATGAGGCAAAGAGGCGAGGTCGATAATCGGAACAGGGTCAAATCTTATTGTGAGTCTGTGACGTGGAAACAAGGAATGCTGGAACGCAACGACAAGGTACAATGAACTGTTGACGAGAGGGAATGAGACACGAGGTTAAATACAAGGGGTAATTAGGGTGAATGAGGCACAGGTGGTGAAGATGCTCACAGGAGCAGGTGTGTGTGAAACAGGGGGGAAGACAAAACCCGGAACACACACCCATTACAGTACCCCCCCTTAACGGCCGGCCCCAGATAGCCCCGGGGCCCCTGGATGCGCAACATGGAAGTCCCGAATGAGCGAATCATCCATGATAAATGCAGACGGCACCCATGAACGTTCCTCAGGCCCATAGCCCTCCCAGTCCACCAGATATTGAAACCCCCTTCCGACGAGACGACAACAGCCGCTTCTCAGAGAAGACAGGGCCCCCATCCACAAACCGGGGGGGAGGAGGGGGCTTGGAAGGCGGGACCAGAGGGGTCCCTGGCTTGAGTAGGCTGACGTGAAAAGCAGGGTGGACCCGCATCGACCTTGGGAGTCTCAGCTTCACGGTGACAGGGTTGATGATCTTTGTGATGGGGAAGGGCCCAAGGAACCTGGGAGCGAGCTTCTTGGACTCCACCCGGAGTGGAATATGTTTGGTCGAGAGCCAAACTCGCTGACCCACTTTGTAGTTCGGGGCCGGTGTCCTCCGACGGTCAGCAGCGGCTTTGTAGGACCGTCCCTGACGCAGCAGCATCTGGCGGGCTCGCTCCCAGGTCCTCCTGCAGCGTCTCACCAAGGTCAATGCCGCTGGAACTGTGGACTCTGGGGCTATGGGAGGAAACAGTGATGGTTGGTAACCATGCACAACGTGAAAAGGCGATAGACCAGTGGATGCAGAGGGGAGGGAATTGTGGGAGAATTTGACCCAAACCAGTTTCTGAGACCAGGATCGCGGCTCCTGTGAAGCTAGACATTGGAGCCCAGTCTCCAGGTCCTGGTTCAGCCTCTCGGTTTGGCCGTTGGTTTCAGGGTGAAACCCAGATGACAGACTGACGGTAGCACCTATGAGATTGCAAAACTCCTTCCAAAATTGCGAAATGAATTGGGGACCCCTATCAGACACCACATTCTTGGGGAAACCATGGAATTTGAATACCTGATTGATCATTAACTCTGCAGTATCTTTAGCTGAGGGGGGTTTCGGGAGTGCAATGAAGTGAGCCATTTTAGAGAACCTGTCAACTACGGTGAGAATTGTGGTATTACCTTTCGAGGCCGGTAATCCTGTCACAAAGTCTACGGAAATGTCTGACCAAGGACGTTGTGGTATTGGGAGGGGTCGCAACTCCCCAGAAGGACGTTGACGAGAGGATTTGTTAGCAGCACATACCTGGCAAGCGTTGACGTAATCGATAACATCCCTCCTAACATTAGGCCACCAAAAGCGCTGTCCGACCACTGATTGAGTCTTGGCAATGCCTGGGTGACATACAGTTCGGTTCGTGTGAGCCCAGTGGATGACTCTTCCCCTTAAGGTCGGAACCACATAAAGCCTGTTTTCAGGGCAATCTTCAGGGCTCAGAGTGTTTCTCAGAGCCCCTTTAACCGCAGTTTCAATGTCCCAAACAAAAGCGGAAATGAAACATGACTTGGGCAAAATAGTCTTAGGGTCGGACAAAGAATTCTCTTCGCAGAAAATACGTGACAAAGCATCTGGCTTACCATTTTTAGAACCAGGTCAGTAGGATAACATGAAATTAAATCTAGTGAAGAACAGAGCCCATCTCACCTGCCTCGCATTAAATCTTTTAGCAGTTTCAATATACTCAAGGTTCTTGTGAACTGTCCATACTAAAAACGGAGTCTGTGCCCCCTCTAGCCAGTGCCTCCACTCCATCAAAGCCACCTTGACTGCCAGCAGTTCACGGTCACCGATGTCATAATTTTTCTCAGCTGGGGTCAGTTTTTTGGAGAGAAAAGCACAAGGATGTAATTTATCATCCTTGAGAGATTTCTGGGAGAGCACTGCTCCTATTCTGGCATCAGACGAATCGACTTCTACCACAAACTGCTGTTTGAGATCTGGCAAAGTAAGGATGGGAGCAGAGGTAAAGCTCGATTTAAGTTTTTGAAAAGCTGCCTGACAAAGCGGGTTCCATACAAAAGGTTTGTGTGGCGAGGTAAGATCATGCAAAGGAGAGGCTATAGAACTGAAATTTCTGATGAATTTTCTGTAGAAGTTTGCGAACCCTAAGAACCTTTGTACATCTTTGCGTGACGTGGGAGTAGGCCAATTAATAACAGCATCGACTTTGCAAGGGTCTATTTTGACTTCACCTTGAGCCAGGACGAAACCCAGAAAAGAAACGGACGCCTTGTGGAACTCACATTTCTCAGCCTTGACATATAGTTGATTCTGCAGTAACCGCTGCAATACAGAGAGGACATGAATAATGTGAGTCTCCTCATCCGGGGAGAATATCAAAATGTCATCCAAATAGACAAAAACATAAACATTCAACATGTCACGCAGGACATCATTGACAAGGTTTTGGAAAACAGCTGGAGCGTTAGTAAGTCCAAAAGGCATTACCAAATACTCATAATGTCCCGTTGGTGTGTTGAATGCTGTTTTCCATTCATCCCCCTCCCTTATCCTGACTAGATGATATGCATTTCTTAAGTCCAGTTTGGTGAAAATCTTGGCTCCCTCCAGGAACTCAAAGGCGGTGGAGATGAGAGGAAGAGGGTACCTGTTTTTTACAGTTATCTCGTTGAGACCCCGGTAATCGATACAGGGTCGCAGGGTCTTGTCCTTTTTGTCCACAAAGAAAAATCCTGCTCCGGCAGGGGATGAAGATGGGCGAATGATCCCGGCTGCCAGTGATTCCTCCACGTATTCCTTCATGGCCTTGTGTTCCGGCCCTGAAAGAGAGAACAACCTCCCTCGTGGGGGAGTGGTTACAGGCAGCAAGTCAACAGCACAGTCATAAGGTCTGTGGGGTGGAAGGGATTTGGCCTTGGACTTGGAAAAAAAATCTTTAATATCCTGGTAACAGGTGGGCACTTGAGATAAATCAGGATCCCCAGATGGGGTCTGTGGAGTGTCCTGAGAAACATAGCCCTGAACATCACATGGCAGTTTGAAACAGTTCCGGGCGCAATTGCTGCCCCATGACATAACCTGCCCAGAGGACCAGTCAATGTGGGGGTTATGTAATTTCAACCATGGGTTCCCTAAGATAAGGTCATGATTCATGGTGTCAAAAACATGAAAACTAATGCGTTCCGAGTGAGAATCAGGAAATGTCAATGTAAGTGTTTGGGTGCGATGAGTGATCTTGCCCATAAAACTGCCGTCTGCAGCATAGGTGTTGCGGTGGCGTTTTATTTGAAAGGTTCTAAGGTGCATACGTTTAACGAGGAGGGAGTTAAGTAAGTTAGCGTCAGAACCAGAGTCAATTTATACAGGTGTATGAATTTCTTGATCAGGAGAGCATAGTGTCACTTTAGGAAGAACCTTCCTTCATGAAATTCAGACTCACCTCTCCCGTGCCCTTGCTACCGGCACCGTCAACTTTGACGTGACAGTTGCTCACGGAATGACCCAACTGACTGCAGTAGAAGCACCGCCCTTCCCTCAGCCGGCGTTGACGTTCCTCAGGTGGCTAGTCAGTGGGTTGAGACCGGAACCAGGGGATCTGCCTTGGTTTGGCTGGTCACCGAGGCTTGTCCTCCAAGTGCGCGGTGACGCAGCCCTCCGCCGATCTCCATCCAGCTCGCGATCCAAAAGCCTCTTTTCAATTTTTACGGCGAGAGCGATGAGAGTATCCAAGTCGCTCGGCAGGTCTAGCGGGACTAAATGATCCTTGACGGCGGGGGATAGTCCTTGAAAAAAGGCATCGAGTAGCGCCCGATTATTCCAATGATTCTCAGCTCCTAGAATGCGAAACTCAATCGCGTAATCTGACACCCTCCGCTTGCCTTGTTGTGAGGTGACAAGGGAGCGAGCTGCCTCACGATCTGGTGTGGAAAATTGAAAAATTTGCTCCATAGTCTTGACGAAAAAAGCCCATGAATGACACGCGGCGGAATTGCGGCTCCATTCAGCAGTAGCCCACGCCTCCGCACGACCAGTCAGGTGGGAAATGACGAAAGCGATTTTTGCCCGCTCGGTGCCGAAGGCAGCTGCCTGGAGCTCAAAGTGGAGTTCGCACTGCGTGATGAACGGCTTAATGTTCCCAGAATCTCCAGAGAACCTCTCCGGTCGAGAGAGCTGTGGGCAGACAGCAGCGGAGGTGGCAGGTGGCTGCATGGTGACTGCTTCACATGGAAATACCAATAATATTGGGTGTGGTGCCAACTGGTTCCTTCTCTTGAATAATTTTCATAAGAAGTTCAAATTGCGAGGCCACCTGTCTCATCATATTGTCCTGATGCCTTGACAGTCCCTCAAGATAAAGGTGGAGGGCAGCAAGCTGCTCATCCTGCTTCGAGAGGCGTTGACCCTGCGCTTGAAGGGCTTTGCGCACCGGGTCTGAGTCTGCTGGGTTCATGTTATGGCCAGTTCATTCTGTCATGAACGGAACAGAGGATAGGACCCAAAAATGCACGACTCCAAAACAAATGGACAGTTTCCAAAAAGAGAGGTTTAATATACGGACATAGGTCGGTACACAGGCAGGCAATCCAAGAAAGGCAACAGTATCCAAAAACATGAGGCAAAGAGGCGAGGTCGATAATCGGAACAGGGTCAAATCTTACTATGAGTCTGTGACGTGGAAACAAGGAATGCTGGAACGCGACGACAAGGTACAACGAACTGGCGACGAGAGGGAATGAGACACGAGGTTAAATACAAGGGGTAATTAGGGTGAACGAGGCACAGGTGGTGAAGATGCTCACAGGAGCAGGTGTGTGTGAAACAGGGGGGAAGACAAAACCCGGAACACACACCCATGACATTTCCCAGGTTTGACAAACAGGCGGCTCTCGAGGAGGCGCTGGAGGACCTTGCGCACATGGATGCGGTGTTCTTCGGGGGAGCGGGAGAAGATGCGGCTGTCATCAAGGTATACGAAAACAAACCAGTTCGTATGTCACGGAGGACGTCATGGATCAGTGATTGCAAAACTGCATGACCAGGTACTCGAAATGTCTGGGAGAGGTATTGAAGGCAGTCTTCCATTCGTAACCCTCTCGGATACGGATGAGGTGATAGGCGTTACGGAGGTCCAATTTGGTGAATATCTGAGCTTTGCAGAGGGGTTCAAAGGACGGGTCAATAAGAGGTAGCGGTGACTTGTTTTTTACGGTTATGTCATTGAGGCCTCGGTAGTTTATGCAGGGGTGGAGAGTGGTGTCTTTTTTCCCCACGAAGAAAAACCGGAGATGAGGAGGGGCGTATGAGTCCAGCAGCCAGTGAGTCTCTGATGTAATCCTCCATTGCTTTTTTTTTCTCCGGACGGGAGAGATTGAAGTGGAGCTCCCACCAAGAGGTCCATGGCACAGTCGTACGGGCGGTTGGGAGGTAGAGAGATTGCCAAGTCTTTGCTGAATACTGGGGAGAGGTCACGATACTCTTCAGGAATTTGTGAGAGGTCCATTTGGGCAGCAGAGGGTGGTGGATCTTCTGAGGATGGAATGGCAGAGAGCAGACAGTGGGAATGGCAACAAGGACTCCATCTGGTGATGGATAAATGAGTCCAGTCGATGGCGGGTTGTAAAGTTGGAACCAGGGAATACCAATAACTAAGAGGGTCTCAGGGGAAGGAATGACAAAGAGGGAAATGTTTTCGCAGTGATTACCGGAAATGAGGAGCGTGATAGGCACTGTTTGATGGGTGACAGGGGAAATGACTCAGCCATCCAGGGCTGTGACTTTTTTCAGGGACGGAAGTGGTTGGAGAGGGATTTGGAGCTGGTGAGGGAGAGCTAGAGAGAATGGAGGTTTGGCTCATCACGACTCTCTCGGTTCGCGGTGAGTCTGATCATTTGGTCGGCGGGGGCAAGAGGAAGTAAAATGACCAGATTGACCGCAGTAAATGCACAGCCACTGGATGACACGACGCAGACGTTCCTGTGGATCTAAACATGTTTTACCAATTTTCATAGGCTCATTGGGTGCAACGGGGAGGGACAAATGTGCAGTAGATTGTGCAGGAGGCGGGTGAGAAGCTGACGGCGTGGTGCTCCGAGTGGGAGGGTTTTTGTGGAAGCGGAGCACCCTCTCATGTGCTCTCTCTCGCAGTCTGAATCGAATGAATGGAGTACCGGGGAGGAGTTGTGCCATAAGTGAGTGGACCATTTTGCTGCTTTGCCGTGGAGGAGGTGAGTGACATATGCTACTTTGGATCGTTTGGTGGGATAACTGTATGGTTGCAGGTTGAAAACAAGGGTGCAGTTAAGGAGGAATTGGCTACAACCGCCTAAGTCCCCAGAGTAGGGTTTGGGTGGAGGTACATGTGGTTCTTTGTGAGTGAAGTGGGGAGGCTCAGAGTCTGTGGATTCGGTATGGGTACTTACGGGGAATCGAACGGATTGCATCTGTTGAGAAAGGAGGGATACTTGTTGCGTGAGGGAGTGTAGGGATTCCATGATTTCTTGGAGACTCTTTTCTTCCTATGTGGGCACCTTGGATGCTGAGTGCATTCTTAAGCACCTCCGGAGTTGCTGGGTCCATAATGGCCAAAGTATTCTGTCACGGAGAGGAGGAGCTGGACCCAAGAGCAGCGGAGGCAGATAGATTTTGATGAACAGTTTATTTAGGAAAGGTAATGGAGGTGGTCCTGGGTGGGTTGGCAGGCAGTGGCACAGACAGGTGGCAGGCAGTGGAGAGGACAGGCGGCTGGCTTGGCGGCAGGAATGATGTGGATCAGAAACACAGGGGAACACACTGAGAACAAGGAGAGACACAGGAGTCAAAAAGGGAACGAGGAATAGAGTGGCTTACGTGAGGGAAATGGGCTGTGGTATCGCTGGAAGTTACTGCAATACTTTGGCAAGGATGTCCGGGATCAGGAAGGCTTATATGTAGGTGGTGACGAGGGCTGATTGGAGACAGGTGCTCAAAGAGAGAGGGGAGGGGAGAGAGAGGGCAGGGCGTTACATGACAATTTTACAATTATAAATTACATTGAAGGCGGCACGGTGGCCGACTGGTTAGAGCGTCAGCCTCACAGTTCTGAGGACCCGGGTTCAATCCCCGGCCCCGCCTGTGTGGAGTTTGCATGTTCTCCCCGTGCCTGCGTGGGTTTTCTCCGGGCACTCCGGTTTCCTCCCACATCCCAAAAACATGCCTGAATTGGAGACTCTAAAAATTGCCCGTAGGCATGACTGTTAGTGCAAATGGTTGTTTGTTCCTATGTGCCCTGCGATTGGCTGGCAACCAGTTCAGGGTGTACCCCGCCTCCTGCCCGATGACAGCTGGGATAGGCTCCAGCACGCCCGCGACCCTAGTGAGGAGAAGCGGCTCAGAAAATGGATGGATGGATGGAAATTACATTGATATGCTGTTATAAATCCATCATAAATTTGCAGCACGTTGTTACAGTGTGGCTATAGTCAACATAGTTACGCCTACTGTTATTTTTTTTCTTGAAGGGGAAAAAAAAGTCAAATGTTTGGGGAGAGATATTTACTTATCGAAAGTAGAACACTCCCCGCAAAGAGCTGAGGCCCAGTGGCTAGAGCAGAGGCCACTATCTGAGAATGCACACTATTCTGAAATATTTATGTTCATCATTATGTATATTGCAGGTGGTGATGGAGGAAGAGATTATGGTGCAGGGTTGAAGAGACACCAGCAGCCTCAAGAAAGCAAGGTCAAAGTGGTCCGACTATCTGAGCTTATTAGTGTGCTGAGACTTCCACCAAATGCTGAAGCCTGTCCCATGGTATCTGTAATTATCATATCGAATTTCCACATAGCGTACTATAAATGAACAATAGTTGATTAAAAATGCTATCTTATTGCAGGAAAACATGTCAGCTTTTTGTGTGGAGTCACAGGGGAGAACGATGGTGTTTGCTACACAAAAAGATGACTGTGTGGACTGGGTAGAGAAACTTTGCCAAAGAACGTTTCAGGTTGAACCAGAAATTGTATTGTGATTTATTGCTGTCACTGCTTTTTACTTGTGTTTCCTTAGTTTCCTCTCTGAACCAAAAGGTTTTAGGGATTGTTAATCTGTGATATTTCTCTTTCTTCAGAAGCGCACTCACTCAGGCACTAATCAGCTTCACATGGAGGAAAATCAGATATATGCAACAGCAAATGACGGTAACATCAACTGTAGTTATTTTAATGTTTCCCAACAAAGGACTCCCCAACCCCTTTCAATCAATGTAACATTATTTTAAATTAAATATTTTCTTTCAACGCTAGGTCTCCAATAGCCAGTTAGGGGACAAAATAGAACAGTCTTTGGGTAACTCATAAAGATAACAGTGTAGTCTAGTTTGAAAATAAAATTCTGCACAATGACACACAAAACACTTTTTTGTACACAGCCCTTTGTACCATTTTTCCAGCCACAGATTTCTGTGTGGTGGTGCAAAGGACAGATGCAGCAATACGTTGTGGATTGCAGGGTGCATACTGGCTCCAGGTTGGACAAAAGACCCTCCTTCTGAAAGATACTCAGAAGGTGAACATTGTTGGACAGTGGCCATATGAACTGCTGAGGCGATATGGTAAAGATAAGGTAAGGGCTTTCAAATATCACAATAATTAACAAGATTCTGAGGGATTAGCATAAATGTTCATTGATTTGCAGATTACATGAACATGTTTTACAATATTACTCCTAATTCACTTCTGTCTTCTTGAGAAAACAGAAGAGCCACATGAAAATTTTACTTGTACCTATGTACAATACGCACCCCCAAATTACCGGTATCCATGCTAAAAAATGTAAGTATAATCAGGGTTTTTTAGGTTTTGGAAAGAAATATTCAAATATCTTCAGTAACTTTATCCTTCATGATCTTCAAGGCTTTGAGACAAAGTTCTACAGGGCTGACTGCACAGCTGCTTCCCTTCTGTTTTTTCTATTATCTCCAGGAGCTCCTTCCTTCTCCATCTCTGGAAACGGGGCCACTTTCCCAGCACTTACGTGTATTTATATATATATATAAATGGAAAATGGATGGATATGGATAAATATATATATATATATATATATATCCATATCCATCCATTTTCCATTTTCTGAGCCGGTTATCCTCACAGGGAGTGCTGGAGCCTATCCCAGCTATCATCGGGCAGGAGGCAGGGTACACCCTGAACTGGTTGCCAGCCAATCGCAGGGCAATATATATATATATATATATATATATATATATATATATATATATATATACACATTATACTATAATGTATAATGTAATATACTATATAATTATAACAGAGTCAAGAAATTATGGGAAATTGTTAAATGCTACTTACTGACTGTACCGACTCAAGATCTGGATCTGGTCTTGGGGATGGGATGGATCAAAAGCATAGAATACAAAGAAGTATGTGGCCACATGTAGGGATAAAAAGATGTACAATTATGAGAAATAAAGTTGTAATTTTATGATTAAGTATGTAATAATTTTAATGAGCAAGTGGCACGGCACGGTGGCCGACTGGTTAGAGCATCAGCCTCACAGTTCTGAGTGCCTGTCCGGGCACTCCGGTTTCCTCCCACATCCCAAAAACATGCATTCATTGGAGACTCATTGGAGGAGAAGCGGCTCAGAAAATGGATGGATGGATGGATGGAGTAAGTGGCACACAAACCAGTAACAGTTGAAAACGAGCACTTGCTGTCGCTCTACTGTAGAGAGACCTGCAATATATTCATTGGCTAATACTAATACGAAGATAGCTGGGATAGGCTCCAGCACGCCTGTGACCGTAGTGAGGATAAGCTGTACGGAAGATGAATGAATCATGAATGAATGAATCTTACTAATACTCATTAAATCTTTGTTAAAAGCACTGAAATTGAAATAATCCCATCAAATGAGTCAGCCCGTATAGTGCTTTCTCCGAAGCACGAAAGTTGGCAAAATCACATTAGACTCCTCATACTGATGATGATGATAATGATGATGATGACGATTATCGTCCATTGTTCATCAAACCTTTACTAAATGTGACAAAAATCCTCAGCATTCATCACAGCATATATGTTTCTTGTTATATTTGCGCTGCATTCTCGTGATATTAAACTTGTATTCCCTTAAAACATCTTGGAATAAATAGTTTGAGTTTATCATAATTTAGTAAAATTGTATCTTTTCAGTGAGGCCCGACTACTCCGTCATTTGAGATTATGCAGTAACTTGTAATGTTTTGTTTTGCTTTTACCAGCTGACATTAACCATTGAAGCAGGAAGACGATGTAACAGTGGTCCTGGAACATTCACCTTTGAAACAGAACAATCTGAGAAAATATTCAACCTGATTCAAAGCACCATCAAGCAAAAGACTTTAGCTGTTACATCAGGTAACCTTCACCAGGAAGAACACAACGCTTTAGTACCAAACATACACACTAATTCCCCTCTCCCCAAAGTCGCCGCTATGACAAGTGTGCCCTCCATTCTGGAAAACAGGAGGACACAAGTAAAGACATCTCAAGTCACAGAGGACAATACGGGATGTCAAGATGATCCCGCTCATTCATCAGAAAATCAGTCAATACAGCCAGCTCCAATCACACTTATGCCTCTCCCAGTGGTCCCAAAATTTGGCAATCCCTCTGGAAGTCTTCATGGTTGCCAATTTGAAGCTGAATATGCCAACCCAGCTGACTGCATCCAAAATGTACCAAAACCTCAAGCTACCGTGTCTCACGTCTACATAGACCCTGCAAGTGTTCTTCCCCTCCATCCTCCAACTTCAAAAAAATATATAAATACAGTTTCGAACACATTCACCCCACACTCTTGCTTCATTATCAGTGACCCAGACTCTGTTTATTCTGAGGTGTATGATAATGTCAGTCTGGGCAAGAATGAATCAAATGCCAAGTGGAGTGAACAACATAGGAATTTTACAGAGGATGAACCAATTTATACTGTACCTGTGAGTAAGGAAGATGAAGTTTCTGATAAAGCTGAAACCAAACCAGATCCATTTGCCCACCTCTATGCTCAAGTGAATAAAACACCTCCATCATCGAGTCCCTCTGCAACCCCACCTCCCCCATCTTCATCATCCTTAGCCAGCAGCATCGCTGCTACCAAAATTTCTGACACCTCTACTGACGATGTCATCTATGAAAACCTGGGCATCATTTAATTCAGCCGAATATGAAAATCTACATTAAGGCATTACAGTAAGTCCCCGGGCTGAATAGCCTCACCTTCCAAAATGAAATGCGCATGCCTGGTCCACATTTTCATTTTCAGATGTATATACAATTGTATGTATTCAATCTATTTTTAGCCTTTTTAAATAAAAAATGTCTATTGATATGAAAAACAGCAGCGGTGTGAACCAAGAATTAATCTAAATTGATTTCCTGGTGTTTATGAAAAGGGATTTTGTATTGAAATACCATGTCACACACACTGAAACATGCACTGATTCACAGTATGGCATGTTATATTGGCATTTCTCTTTCACTTTGTTGGCGTAATTGATCATGCAGAAACCTGAGTAAAATTACAAAAGGCTAAATCTAATTGTAATATACTGTAGTTCATTTTAACAGTAAAATAATGATTTATTTTAAATGTATTATTTATAATGAATGTAATTATATTTAATTAACCTTTTACTTAAACGTTTAAATATATAGTATATATTTTTTTACTTTCAGAATCATATATCAATTACCAGTTATTTAAAGAGATCAATTATTTATTTATTAATTTTTTTTAAATCGGTGGGCCAGATTAAGGAACGGCGCTCCAGGGTTGGCCATACTTTATCCACCCTTGCCTTGGACATTACAAGTTAGGTACTGATAAATTACTGCAGTCAAGCCAGCCTCCACTCGAAAAGTAGCAGTCAAGCCAGCCGCCCCTAATTTTGTTCATACTAGGCATTACGGTAATCGGTCGCCAACTCCACAAAACAAATGTAGACTGGTTGGGCGAACTCCCATGCACCCTCGAGGACCCTGCCGAGGGTGTAGAGCTGGTCCACTGTTCCACGGCCAGGACAAAAACCACACTGCTCCTCCTGAATCTGAGATTCGACTTCCCGACGGACCCTCCTCTCCATCACCCCTGAATAGACCTTACCAGGGAGGCTGAGCAGTGTGATCCCCCTGTAGTTGGAACACACCCTCCGGTCCCCCTTCTTAAAAAGGGGGACCACCACCCCAGTCTGCCGTGATCCGTGATCATGACAGTGAAATATACCAATTTCAGTGGACTTTTATTTCGAAATGCCACATCAGATTTTGATGGGACATCTTTTGTTGGAGACCTGGGGCGGTGTAGTGTTCCCCAGAACTGGTCTGGTGTTGTGATAACTCGGAGATTTTTTTTTAATGAATTTTTGAAATTCGTGATCATGACAATGAAATACACCAATTTCAGTGGACTTTTATTTTGAAATGCCACATCAGATTTTGATGGGACCTCTTTTGTTGGAGACCTGGGGTGGTGTAGTGTCCCCCAGAACTAGTCCGGTGTTGTGATAACTAAGAGATTTTTTTTTAAGAATTTTTGAAATCCGTGATCATGACAGTGAAATATACCAATTTCAAGAGTCTTTTATTTTGAAATGCCACATCAGATTTTGATGGGATCTCTTTTGTTGCAGACCTGGGGAGGTGTAGTGTCCCCCAGGACTGGACCGGTGTTGCGATATCTCATTAAAAAGATTTAACAGTCAGGGGTAATGAAAGCAACATACGCAGTTTTCAGAGATTTTTGGTGGTATGTCACACAGATTTGGACTTGTCTTTCGATACCAATGGGATTATGTTGGGGTGGCTTTGGCTCAGTAGGAAGAACAGGTTCGAATCCCTGCTACGACTGTCCGCATGTCGAAGTTTCCTTGGGCAAGACACTGAACCCTAATTTGCTCCCAGTGGGCATGGAAGCGCCTTGCATGGCAGCAGTCGCCCATTGGTTTATGAATGTGTGTGTGAATATGAGTCTTTGTAAAGCGCTTTGGGCACTGTGATGATGTAGATAAAGTGCTATATAAGTGCAGTCCATTGCCATTTATTTTTCCTGAGATATCAAATAAAGTATTTTTTTTAATGTATGTATGTATGTATGTAATGTATCTCAAGATTCAAATTAACTTTGCTGGTTGCATTCCTTAACCGAAGAACACTCCGTATAAATGGGAAGCTTTTATTTTGAAGGTGGCTTTCGCCGCGAGTTGGCGACCTATTACCGTAATGCCTAGTATGAACAAAATTAGGGGCGGCTGGCTTGACTGCTACTTTACGAGTGGAGGCTGGCTTGACCGCAGTGATAAACTGCAGGGACTTTCGTGTCTAAAACCTAAATGAAACCTATATTTCCTATTTACTGTTTTATGATGCCAAATAAAAAAAAAATTTCGTTTAAAAGAGAAACGTGATGGCCCTAGTCTTTGGCGCACAGAAGCGCTATTCTTTTTCTTCCCCCCCCCTCCCATAGGCTGCTACACATTTGTTTACTGTATATGGTGCATTAAAAGAAAAGGGGATGAGTGTGTGTAATGCATTAAAATCTTTGAGGGCAGGCAAGGCAGACAGCAGGGCGTCTCGACCAGGAAACAGCACTGACATACTGAAAGCCGGTCAAACACCCACACTCGCCCGACCCTCACCAGCCCCCCAAGAAACCCTGAATATGTGTGTGTGCACTGACGTGACTAGTGAAAAAAATATTTACGGTGAATGGTGTGAGTGTGTGAAAAGAGAGTGATTAAGAGGCATGGCTCCTGCAGGTCGGGCCCATCTGGTGGGACAACCATAGGGATACATTACATTATCACTTCAACTTATTAATGAATGCAAGTGAGGTGAATCTCTCTCTCTCTCGCTCCCGAGTCCCCACATATATGCTGTATACCCAAACACATCCATCCATTTTCTTTACCGCTTATCCTCACTAGGGTCCCAGCTATCTTCGGGGGGGAGGGAGGGTACACCCTGAACTGGTCGCCAGCCAATCGCAGGGCACATAGAAACAAACAACCATTTTCACTCACCTACACCTACGGGCAATTTAGAAGAAGAAGAAGAATCATCTTTTATTGTCATGAACATGCACACGAAATTTGTTCTCTGCATTTAACCCATCACAGTGAACACATACACATGTTAGTGAAACACACTGGAGCAGGGGGCAGCTGAAGCACCCAGGGAGTATTTCGCAGGTATCAGTGTCTTGCTCAAGGACACCACAGCCGTGAGTCCGGGGGACGTTGGGGGATGGTCCAGTCGGGGTCTTGAACCTAGGTCCCCGATGGTGGCAGGTGATGATCTTAACCATTGGGCCACGGCAGTCTTCAATCAACTAACCACAAATGTTTTTGGGATGTGGGAGGAAACCGGAGTGCCCGGAGAAAACCCACGCAGGCACGGGGAGAACATGGAAACTCCACACAGGTGGGGCCATGATTTGAACCCTGGTCCCCAGAACTGTGAAGCAGATGTGCTAACATCAGATGTGCATATATATATATATATAGAGAGAGAGAGAGAGAGACAGAGAGAGAGAGATAAAGAAAGAGAGGGAGAGAGAGAGAGAGAGAGAGAGAGAGAGAGAGAGAGAGAGAGAAAAAAAGTTCGATCAGCAACCCCCACATCGGCGATTGATTTCAGCCACCCCACTAAAAATGTTGTGGCTATCCCCCTGTATAAAATGTTAGGCCTTGTTGGAAGTGTGTGTCTATTCCTTACCCTTATTGAACCACTCTCGCCACAACTTTCCACTGCGTGTTCGTTGCTTTTCCAGTGAAAGATAACCAAAGAATGAACTCACACTCGTTGCAATTTGATCCGTGTTTATGTCCCAGAGCTCAGTATGATTACGTCACTGACACACACACGGAGACCACCCCACTCGGAAACCGTTAGCTAACTAGCCGCTGCTGAGCTGCTATAAGCTACTGACGAACACGTGCCAAGGCATCATCCATGGTTGTTGCTTTTGAAATAAGAAACGTGAGCTTTATGAGAACACCGCCATGTGTTTTTTTTTGTTTGTTTTCTGCTGGTTACTACCAACGCTCCGCCGTGCTATTGAACGAAAACAATACCGCCACCTCCCGTTCTCAAACGTTTCCTACACAACGTAACTTGATTTAAACACTGCCAGACATTACTAGAAAACACAGTTACTTAATGGATTCTTTTACAAGGGGAGTTATTAATTAATTGATTGTTTATTTTTAAGCATTTTGAGGTTTTTCCATCCATCCATTCATTCTCTGAGCCGCTTATCCTCATAAGAATAAGGACGCTCTAACCAGTCGGTTTGAGGTTTTTATTTATTTGTATTACAAAAAACTTGATTTGATTTTAATATTTTTTGTTGTTGTTGTTGTTTTAATTCTGATGTTTTTTGGGGGGTAATGTGCTTTTGAAATTGTTTTTGTATTTTTCTGGGGGTGAATTCTTTTTGAAGAATTTCTTTAAAAATAAAAATGTAAATTTAATTTTCTGAAACTTGTTTTTTGAAATGTGCTTTTGAAATAGTGTTTGAATTTTTCTGGGGGCGAATTTCTTTTTAAGAATTTCTTTAAAAAAACATTTTATTTATTTTTCTGAAACTTGTTTTTTGTTGTTGTTTGTTGGCCTTTCCTCCTCCTGCCAAAGCCAACATTATTGTAAGTCCATCCATCCATCCATCCATTTTCTGAGCCGCTTCTCCTCACAAGGGTTGCAGGCGTGCTGGAGCCTATCCCAGCTGGCATCGGGCAGGAGGCGGGGTACACCCTGGACTGGTTACCAGCCAATCGCAGGGCACATACAAACAAACAACCATTCGCACTCACAGTCACACCTAGGAGCAATTTAGAGTCACCAATTAATGCATGTTTTTGGGATGTGGGAGGAAACCGGAGTGCCCGGAGAAAACCCACGCAGGCACGGGGAGAACATGCAAACTCCACACAGGCGGGGCCGGGGATTGAACCTGGGTCCTCAGAACTGTGAGGCTGACGCTCTAACCAGTCGGCCACCGTGCCGCCTTATTGTAAGTCATGTAAGAAATTAATTAAGTCACAAGCCTAATTATATGTATACATTTAACTTCTTTACCAAAGTTAAATCAAACTTAATTGAATCAGCTAAAGTGCTAAATTGCTTTCACAAATTGAATTGACATGCAGTGATAGTCATCACACACAGTAAAGTCGATTTGTTTAACTTATCATAACAAAATTTATGATTTACAAAGCTAAATCAATTAATTTGTTGAATTCGTCAAAACCCCAAATTTAGATAATACGCTGATTTGTTTACTCCACCTAAGTGCACTTCGCAATCGTTTTAAATCGAGTAAATTGCCAACCTCGTCTTTGGCGCATAGAAGAGCTATTCTCCCACCCCCATCCTCCCCCGCCACCTCCACGCATCAATTTTAAGTTGATCAAATAAACTTTGTACGGAAAGTTTGGACTTACGTCAACATTTTCGTTCTATTTGATTACTGCTTCTAGGCATCTTCTCGAACACCTTTAGAGTTATGTGATAAACCCTTGCAGCTTAGGTTACAAACGCTATTTAATTGTTTAACAATTAATTTCCCTGCTTGTATTGTGCATCTTTCCCAAAGTTAGACGCACTGCTTAAACGGCTTAGAACACTAATAATCCAGTCGTGTACAACGTACAGCTACTGTACACGCAACACAATCATAGCGGAACTTGTAAAAAGTCCCAGTCAATATGGCAATCTCGACACGTTAACACAACAACCTCACTAAGCACCTCGTCCCGGGTTATGCAGAATCCGTCAAAGACGCCAGTCCTGAGGTCCTCAATGCCAACATTACGCAACTCATGAGCGATGCCAAAAACAAAACATCGAAAGATAAGAATCTCGCTCGAATGGTGGGCTGCCAACTACAACACCAATTCCAATGAAATTGGGACGTTGTGTTAAACATAAATAAAAACAGAATACAATGATTTGCAAATCATGTTTGACCTATATTTAATTGAATACACTACAGAGACAAGATATTTAATGTTCAAACTGATAAACTTTATTGTTTTTAGCAAATAATCATTAACTTAGAATTTTATGGCTGCAATACGTTCCAAAAAAGCTGGGACAGGGTCATGTTTACCACTGTGTTACATCACCTTTTCTTTTAACAACATTCAATAAACGTTTGGGAACTGAGGACACTAATTGTTGAACCTTTGTAGGTGGAATTCTTTCCCATTTTTGCGTAATGTACAGCTTCAGCTGTTCAACAGTCCGGGGTCTCCGTTGTCGTATTTTACGCTTCATAATGCGCCACACATTTTCAATGGGAGACAGGGCAGTCTAGTACCCGGACTTTTTTACTACAAAGCCATGCTGTTGTAACACATGCAGAATGTGGTTTGGCATTGTCTTGCTGAAATAAGCAGGTCCGTCCATGAAAAAGACCTTGCTTGGATGGCAGCATATGTTTCTCCAAAACATGTATGTACCTTTCAGTAGTATTTTCAATGGAAGACAGGTCTGGACTGCAGGCAGGCCAGTCTAGTACCCGCACTCTTTTACTACGAAGCCACGCTGTTGCAACACGTGAAGAATGTGATTTGGCATTGTCTTGCTGAAATATGCAGGGGCGTCCATGAAAAATACGTTGCTTGGATGGCTTCTCCAAAACCTGTAGGTACCTTTCAGCATTAATGGTGCCTTCACAGATGTGTAAGTTACCCATACCATTGGCACTAACACAGCCCCATACCATAATAGATGCTGGCCTTTGAACTTTGCGTCCATAACAGTCTGGATGGTTCTTTTCCTCTTTGGCCCGGAGGACACGACGCCCACAATTTCCCAAAACAATTTTAAATGTGGACTCGTTGGACCACAGAACACTTTTCCACTTTTCATCAGTCCATCTTAGATGAGCTCGGGCCCAGAGAAGCCGCCGGCGTTTCGGGGTGTTGTTGATAAATGGCTTTTGCTTTGCATCGTCGAGTTTCAATTTGCACTTACGGATGTAGCGCCGAACTGTATTTACTGAGATTGGTTTTCTGAAGTGTTCCTGAGCCCATGTTGTGATATCCTTTACACATTGATGTCGGTTTTTAATGCAGTGCCACCTGAGGGATCGAAGGTCATGGACATTCAATGTTGGTTTTCGGCCTTGCCGCTTACATGCCATGATTTCTCCAGATTCTCTGAACCTTTTGATGATATTATGGACCGTAGATGATGAAATCCCTAAATTCCTTGTAATTGTACGTTGAGGAACATTGTCCTTAAACTGTTCTTCTATTTTCTCACGCACTTGTTCACAAAGAGGTGACTCTCGCCCATCTTTGCTTGTGAATGACTGAGCAATTCAGAGAAGCTGATTTTATACCCAATCATGGCACCCACCTGTTCCCAATTAGCCTGTTCACCTGTGGGATGTTCCAAACAGGTGTTTGATGAGCATTCTTCAACTTTCTCAGTCTTTATTGCCACCTGTCCCAGATTTTTTGGAATGTGTTGCAGCCATAAAATTCTAAGTTAATGATTATTTGCTAAAAACAATCAAGTTGATCAGTTTGAACATTAAATATCTTGTCTTTGTAGTGTATTCAATTAACTATAGGTTGAACATGATTTGCAAATCATTGTATTCTGTTTTTATTTATGTTTAACACAACGTCCCAACTTCATTGGAATTGGGGTTTGGGAACTGGAATTGGAACTTCAAAGAGCCAAAACTTTCAGATGAAACCGGCGAGCCCCCGACTTTCAGTCGCTCGAGAAGAGCCCTCTCCAGCATTGGGTCAGGAAGAGTCAAGAGTTCCTGCCTGTGCGCCTGGCCCCACTGCACGTTTGACAGCACCTACTCAAGAGCTGGCCGCGCCAGTTGCAGCTGACCTCTTGGACTCCCCCGTGCCGCTCCGTGATCCTAGCGCCTCTATCGGTATGACAGTGAAAGACTTCGACAAACTTGTGCGCAATATTCCGAGATTCAAACTTAACCCAGACGGCTCCCATGACATGGCAGCATAATTTAAAGACATCGACGTTTAACTTTCCTCTCATCCGCTACCACTGAGGATAAACGTTACCTTATCAAGGTCACATCTAGTCGAGAAGTGAGTAGCTTAATTGAGCGACAACCCACACAGGTATTGTCAAATTATCAAACCCTTTGTCAGACTTTGTCCCATGAATTTGACAACCCGGAAGCCATCACCAGCTTACCGGTCGCCCTTACTGTTAAACAAGGGAGCCTAGAAACGCCATAAGCTTACGACTGTCGCTTGCGCAAAGCATATTTCGGGTTTCTAAATGAGCCATACATGGAAGAAGACATACATTTTAAAACGCTTTTTGTTGAAAACATGCACCCAAATGTTAAACACCATATGGGAGTAGCAGCATGCACTCACATGCTGTCCAGCTCACAACTGCGTGACCTAGCCACTAAAGGCTTCGCTATGCAGAAAAAGACCAACACAAAGCTATCTGATCACAATATTTTTGGTTTGAGCTACCACAATAATGACTCCCGCCAAAACTTTGAACATTTGCCGGTTAATATGGACTCCCGGCCCTGTCTGGCCAAGCGCGACAAACCCAAAAGGAAGAGGCAGAAAACCATTGCGTCAAATAAACCGTAACAGTCACCGAATGACTCAGGGAACCAAACAAAAGAGACAAGCAGCCATTTCGGCATCTTTGCTTTAGTACCCTTGCTCATTGGACAAGATCTGCTAAGTCGTTTCATGCCATTGATTGACTATTGACTAGGTGCGAGATTTGGTCACAGGTCTGGAGACCCCTGCGAATGTCAAAATGTACCAGTGAAACCACCCAGTCCTCCGCTCTGAGCCTCCATGGTGCTCCGCTTCGACCAAAACCGCAGCCAGGTGACCTCTTTACAAAAGAGGGGTCCACACCGGTAATGCTAACAATGTCCACCAGTGGTCGCCCTTGTGACACAGGCCATTCTTTCAACCTTTTGAGACCACAGAACCCCTTGGTGAGAAGCAGAATTGCGCCCTCTGAGTCACATATTGTGGGCCCTGTTCCTAATCATTTGTCCAACTATTCAGCTGTCATGCTAACCTTAATTGTGTCTTTCCTGCTTAGCTGGCCATCACCCTTCGTGGCCGCCAATTCATTTTGCTCCTTTCGTGACTTTTACAAATGCATTGCTTCAACAGCACAGGCTTTGTCTCTTCTCAGAGACCTCGGACTTCCCGTGCACTTCTTCTTTGTACCTGGCAAAACCTTCTATTTTTACCCTTCCATGGAGTGCACTTCTAAACCGTTGGTGGCCCCACGCAGCCAAAGGGGGGTCACACAGGCCTCCGTCCACTATGCATCATTGCGCGAAACGAAGGATGGTCACAGTGAGACGGGATCGGTCAAGCAGGTCCAACCTCTGTGACATCATTCTCGCTACATCAAGGAATACACAAAGTCCGCCAAAGTGTAACGTTCTCGACGCTTGCAGTGCAACCCTTAACCAAAATAGGCAGATCATAACCACTCTGTTGTTGCTGCCCCTAACAGTTTAGGCTCACACACAGATTTCTAAAAGGTTGATGAACGACAGGATATGTGAAATTTCTCCCTTTCTAGACAACTCAGCAATGGACAGAATTCTCTCACATTTGAGACCCCTCGGTTTAATTAAAATTATTCGGTCTACGGCCCTGACAGGCCCCGCTAATCCGGCCCAGCTCGGGTTTTTCCTTACAAGCACCGCAGGTCTGCATGTCAATCCTGAGTTCCGCGAAAGAGCCTATCTTGTCGCTCGCCCAGTCAGCGACTCCCTCAATGATGCCACTTTGCATATTGAGGACCTCACCTTCTACCACCTGCCAGCCGACAATTATGACAGCGAAATCAAGATTTCAAATTTTTTGGGACAATACAAATTCAAATTTGATCCTGAGATGCAACACTCTACGCGCCTTTAGCACTGACTTTCTGTGTGACCCCACACAGAAAGTGGAAGAGGCCCTCCTTGACCTAAATTATCCCACGGATCACTCCACCTTCTTTTGAGTCTAGATTAAGATTTTATTCTTTCATCAAGGTTAGAAGCTCTACTTAGCACCTTCCCTCTCCTTGACTGATTAGGTTCTACACATTAACGGTCACACCCTCAGCCAGTCTGAAGGGTCTCAACAACAAAGACCTTTTTTTGCAAACTGACTTAATGACCATGAATTTGAGAAACCTGCTTTTCAAGTGTGTCTGTTCAAGAGAGTTTGACAACAATGGACTCAATATTCCCTGCCTTTTTAACAATAATCAAATTCAGCAATGAACTGTTCTTTTCTACATTAAAAATTGCAAGAAAACCCTGCCCGAAGCCCTCTGGGACAATTGATGGAACATGAGCGACACCCGCTGGCGTTTGAGAGTTACTGCAAGCTGTAAAATCACTAGTGACATTTTGCGCTAAATTTAAATGTCTGTTTGATATTTTACGAACTTTGCACAAATGCTCTCAGTCTATATCGCCACACCAATGTCACTAGTGATTGTTTTTCGCCAAATTTAAATGTCTGCTGGTTAAATCTGTTTGTCGACCGAATATTCTTGTGTTTATCTCAGAACACAGAAATGTTACGCAAACCGACATTAAGTGTTATTAGCCACCGAATAAGGTTGAAACACCATTGCATAGATTAACCATGATGTGTATGACAATGCATTAGCTGGGAAATAATGTTATTTTATTCCACTGGTTTTAAACCACCAATAATCCTAAAATGAAATGCGATTCTAGAGGCGGTGTCTATTTTACCGCTTCTTGGTCTTGGGACTGCATTTTCTCTTCTTCATCTGGCGTCTTTTTGGTCCACTCTTCTTCCGAAGGTAACCTTTTGTACACCGTACTGCCTAGCTTCATAACAAAGTATTTAAAATCCATCCACATGACTCAGTGTGTGTGATATATCGAGTGAAATGGAGAAAAAAGAGGACTAACTAAATTTATAAGGGCAAACTTTGCTTTGTTAGAGGTAGCCCCTCACTGAAACGCGCACGCACGCACACACGCACGTTCACACCTACACACACACACACACACACACACACACACACACACACGCGCACACACGCACACACACATGCACACGCGCACACACACTTCCCATTTTATGACACAATCATATGCTATTAATTCTGGAAAGGTTTGGGGCTCAAAATCAACAACCGGCCTCTCCCTACATTAAAATTGTCATCCTGCAAAATCATCCAAATTTTGAATAAATATACCTGTAATCTGATCACGTTTTTTTTTCCTGTAACTGTAATGTAATACAGTTACCTTTTTTTCTATTCTGATTACACAATCCCATTACATGTATTCCATTACTGCCCAAGCCTGGTTATATTTGATAAACTGTAAAGGATGTGGTGATACATAATAAGAGAGAGTTAGCATACATCCACACAGCTCACCTTCCTGTGAACATTCAGGTTTCCTATTACAATGGCAATATTACATTGAACACCCGGGATTGTTGTGTGTACCGATTTCTCACAATGCACGACCATATGCAATGAGTATGACTTTAAAGGAATGTGTCCCTGAAAATGTTGGTTGAATAACAGACTGAATGAGTTTTGTAATTATACAGGCGTTAGGCTTTGGAGGCTGCACTACTTTGTATATATTGGACCAAAGAGTGACATTTACTGAGAGACCCGCATACTTTGTTTGCCGATGAATTTGAATCCATTCAGTCATGGCTCTGGTACTTCTGGATGGTTTAATTGACCAGTGGAGTAATAATATTTGTACATATTGGGAATTCTTGTTTCTCAGTATCCACATCATGTTGAAGCAGAGTTGCCATGTTTGTTTTATGAAATTAAGACACAAACTCAACGGTTTCCTTCACAACAAGTACACAAGTGTAATATTTCATTTTATTTATATAAGCAAGCAAGTTTATGTCTTTACAAATAAAAAAAGCCACTGTCTGCCCAAGCTGTTGGCACAGATATGTACAAAAAATGGGGGAGTGAATCAAAGAAAGCCTGCTACTAAGCAACGAGAGTGGAGTACAAAATGTCTACTATGGAAACGAAGAAAAAAAACAAAATCTCCCTACGTCCAAAATGTCCAACCTTGATGTTTGTGTATATAGCTGATAATCATTTTAAGTGGCACCCTCATATCAGTTTTTAACTCTGGGGTGGAGCTCATGATGGTCAAGAGCTGAATTAATTCAAGAACAGAGCTGATTGTTCATCCTGTAATTCAGAGTTGACGATTTGAGCTGCAGAACTCACACTGTAGCATTCCAGGTACATAGTCAAAATAAAAATAAAATCTCACAGAATGATAGGAATCACATTTTATGTTTTTGAAGATTTGTTTCATGCTGAAATCACACACGACAAAAGCCAGGGAGGTGGAATGTTAGTGTTAGTCCAATTAAGCACCGGACAGCGGGTAGACAAGAAGGACGCAGGATTAGCATGTGTCAATACAAACATTTTCACAAGGAGATTCAAACAAATGGAGCGCAAGCAGCTCACATCCTTTTCCACTTTCTAATGCCAGTTGTGACATTCTTGATTCACACTAAAGATTTCCGGTCCGGGAAAAATGTAATTGGTTCTTTACATAATTTTGAACCATGGTAGCACCAGTCATCACGGCCTACAGCAATTTTCTCCCCCTTTTGACTGTTGCTCATAAAAAATTTTTTTGGCTTGTTGCTAGGTAACATGGTGATTCGATGGCAACGCAGTTTCAAGGGCCGAGACCAAGAAACTCATTAAAATTTCAAGTTTGCCAAAAGTGAATAGTGAATTCATGTGATAGAAAGAGGCAAAGGATGTGCGCTGAAGTGGGTTGGTGCATAATGGGCGGCCAGAGCAATACATTACATCATAGCTGCAAATCTCTTGAAAAACAATAAATAACACTATTAATCATATCACTTAAGACTTGCAGTTTTGTCATGCACTTGTTAGCCAAAAAAATTCAGGTTAAGGATTCATATTTAATTGTTATTTTTGTTAAACTGGTACAATGTATTGCTCTGGTGGTAAACAACTAAACAAGCTAGCTAGCTTAGCAACACCATTAGCAACTAGGACTTCAATACCGCAAGCTAAAAAGTCAAAAACAAAACAAAAATAGCAGAACAGCATTAGTGGAAAATATTTTTTGTACTGTTTAATCATTAAAATGATGACCATTGAATGCATAACCATGCCACAAACAACAACTAGATTCACAGTCTTTTTTTAAATTAACCTAGAATAAGATTTTCTTTATTTTTATGAATTAATTCATTTTCATCATTGTTACTTTTTCAGGTTATACCAATGCCGCAAGACTATACACAGATCCCACAAAGGGGACGTCAATGCACATACACCAAGAATAAGAGAGATAGAGAGCTCACAATCGTCAATAAGTGCACAAAACATTTTTTTGTTTCTGAGGTTAAAAACACTGACGACTTCCAATGTCAGGCAATGAGATGATATGAAATGAATACTGTTACTGTAAAACTCGACCCTTAAAAATACTGACTGTATTCAGCCAAGACACCCCAAAACACAGGAACTGTCTGGTGAACGGTGCCTATTGTGCCTCATCCAGGCTGCATTTACATTGTCACGAACCCTCGTCGCGTCTAAGTTGGTTTAATTTAGGTTTCGATACATTCAATCATATCACATTGGTTTTCTACATGATGCTGTTTTGATGTTTTTAAAGCTCCTTGGGAAAACAAATTGCATCTGATTTTGCCTTCATTTTCAATTCATAGTCAAATACAGTGTCTATAACGTTTTGCACCCAATTTGTGTAAAGTGGTAAATTTATTTTACCATATCATAATATGTCAAAATAGGAACAGCATTTGTCTTAACAAGCTCAACTATTGAAAAAATATTTCATACAATTTTGTCTTCCACCAGTACTCTGTGTGTGCATGCGTGCCTGTGTGTGCGTGCCTACACACGTGTGTGTGTGTGTGTGTGTGTGTGTGTGTGTGTACCGTAAATACCGCTCTAATGACGTGAAGCTGGACAACTGAGTCTAAACTTCACCCTTCAGACTCTGTTACCTATCAGAAATAATTTTCTTGGCATATGTACTGTACGTATATTTATACAGAATATTTGTAAGTGCAGTGCATATTACTGGTTAGACAAAAAAAAAGACATGAATTGACCTATATAAGTGCAGTGGATTTACTATTTTTTAGACACCCTTTTGTAATTATAGGATTTGACAAAAATAGGATTAAAAGTTCTTCATAAAATAGTGAAATGCTAAAGTGAACAATAAAAGAGCAGCGTTATGGCTCAGAGTGATGGCAATAATGGGGTTTGTGTGTGTGTGTGTGTGTGCGTGTATTTCTCTGTTGGTTTTCTCCTCATCAAACCATTAATCAATCAATTATCCTCATCTCAACAATACAGATCGCTATTAATCTTTCAACCATCTCTACTGGCAGATAGAGACTCACATTCCCTTAGAGCTTATTAGTAGCACACGATGATTTTACTAATCAGTTTTGTCGCACTTAGTACAAACAAAAATGCCTTGTGATAGCATTTGAATAAACCTGCAATGTAGATCTTAATCCATAAAAGGGTACTGTGGCATATAATATAAAAGCACTGAAATAATACAAAATGATGACTGTTAAAGCGAACAATAGTTTCCCTCTCGTGGCTCTCCTGTGATGCCTATCCACCACATGTCGAGTAAAGGCCCTCAAAATATATGAGACCTATGCTTCTGTAAAATCATTCACCTCTGAAAAGATCCAGTTAGGACTGAAGGCCCCGCCCCCCCCAAAAAAAAAAAAAAAAAAAACACATGCTCAACCTGACCTAGAAAGCCACTACTACTCAACCAAGATACCCTTCACAAGTCACAGTTATCTCTTCATGATACCAAGGACGAGTTTGTCTGTTCTAGTGAGGATCTGGATTATTTTCAAGACAAAAGAGCAAGTTTTGGTATAATTAGAGCCTGGTATACAAAGACATAAACTACTGAACATGACAGAAAAACCATAGAATCAAAGTCTCACAATGACTGGTGTTCACACGTGTGTTTTTTTGTGTAGTTGTTTGTGCAGAATCACATGAAACTGTGAATGTAATAACGACCCCCCCCCCCCCCCCCCCTCCCCACTTACACACTTGCCCTTTGCAGGTACCCCAATATTAAAATTACATATGAATAATGCTGGTAAAAATTCGGCAAAAATTCAAAAAAGTGACAAAAATGTAGTCTTAACAATATGACACTGACATGGCATTTTATAAGACTTTGTGCTGCTAAGATGTGCTGTTTCTGGAGGACAAAGTACATGTTTACACAAACATTGTCAGAGAGGAAGGGGAGAGAAGCCCAATTTCACAGTTGTCTCAAATGACTAGCCACCTTAAGTGCAAATTGTGAATTTAACAAGTCAAACATTGCGTATACAGTATAAATAACACAAAGTCGGATTTGTCTACTATCAATTTTCTGGCATATGTTGTCATCTTATGTAGAAAATATAAGTTTGGATTCATATAATGAATTAACTTTTAAACATTCTTCAGCACGTTTAGATTAAATTAAAAAAAAGAAGATGCCACAACCTGCTATGAAAATGACCATTTGTGTTGTAGACTTGTTTTTACTGTATAGGAAGTGAGTAGGCTACTGTATAAGACACAACTGATGAAACTGGGCTCCAGATGAGAGCTAGGAAAAGATTTGGTCAGGGATGAGAAGTGAGTCAAGCTACCCGTTTGTACTCATTTAAGTACTAACTTCCTCGGGAACCATATTTATTTGCAATACCAGTCATCATAATGTGGGTAAAGGACAGCACAGCATGACACCACCATACAACGTTGCCTGCACAACACTGACCATTCAGCCACATCTATATGTGTGTGAGTGTGTGTGTGTATGTGTGTTTGTGTTAGTGTGATGGGTATTGAGGTTCTTGATGGTAGTGTCTTGATATTACCCACCCCCCTTGAATAGATGATCTTAAGGACAATGAAATCTTCCGTGTTTCTTCTGCTGATCGTTGCTTTAGTGTGTCATGCGCGCAGCGGACATTTGTAAGGATGGTTTATTTTCGGTTACATTATGTAAGGTGCTTAACATTTTTATTTGACCACCACCTCATTGTAAGGATTATGCCACATTTTAAAATTGTAACAGTTAATACACCAGTGTGTCAAAGCCCTTAAACTTTTTTTTTAAAGCTAAACTGTAATTATTATTATCTTTTGAATTTTCAAATTTTCTGTTTTAGAAAAAAATTCAATAAAATAGTAATGCACATTATAATTTGTTGATTAAGATGCCAAATTATAGTCATTAGTTAGAAGTATATACCTCAGAAAAACTGTGTCAGTGGTTGAATGTTGGTGTTATGGTTGATTAATTTCCTAGTTCTCAGACACACCCAGTGGGCCGGCTCAAATTTGGCTATGAAAAGATGGATTCAGTTTGAAATTACTCATTCTTGCTAAAATGCTAAAATGCAGAAAGCTCACTGCAATTGAAATAGTCTACATTTAAGTCCTTCATGATGCTGGATGGTATTTTCTCACCTTTATGACAGTTGGTCTAATAAATGTGTTAAGCGCTGCACATTCATACGGGATTAATATTAACCATCAGTCAACTACTATGGCCTGCAAAGGAAAGGTCTTCATTTCTTGGGCATATCATATTTTATCTTGAATTTTTATATGTAGGTTTGCTTTCTGAGAATTATCTGGTTATTTCTTTATTCTAGTCAAAACTGGTTACTGTTATGCACTGTCAAACATTATCTATCCTTAAACAGCATTTGTATTTGTATGCACTATATGTGACAGAATTGTCAAGGGTTTCCCATCTTAATGAAGGTCTGATTCCATCATAAACTACTAAATGTAAAGATAATCTCTAATGTCCCATTGGATGTGAAGAAGTCTTAGCAAACCCAAGGTTAACTTTCACTTCATGTGGTTGATGTTTAGCATATTAGCACACTGTAGATCACCAAGGCAAGATCAACGGGAGCACACGAAAGAGATCACTGTTTTTCTTTTCATCACCTTTGCTGCCGACCACAGATCTGTATATATGTTCTTTACTGGTGTGTATTGTATAATATGTTATGATATCCTTCTATCCATGACTGTTGCTGCAAGTTTCTGTGTGCGGATAAATTGTTTTGCGTGTCTGTTCGGTAAGTGAGTGCATTGTTTCCCATCTCATGTGTTTATGTGTAGGCATTGAGGCGTTCTTTGGAGCGTGTAGAGTGGATGTCATGCAGCTCCTGCTCCTCCTTCGACTTGATATCTTCATATTTCTGCATCCGACTGGCATCCTTCAGGTATCCCCAGTTAGCAGCCAATGCCATCAGAAAATTGACCTACAGGGAGCAGAACAAAGCAGGAAGGAGCCACTTATGCACTTTTTGTATTCATGCTGAGATTATAGTGGAACCTCGGTTTTCAAATGTTGAGTATATTTCTAATGGTTTTGTCCCAGTTTTAATATATCTGCTCAATTTTAAAATGCAATGAATTTGCTTGTTATTTTAGTGAAAAAATACAATACATCATGTTAAATATCAGCACAAATCAGCAATATGATAAAATTATTCTACATCTGAAGCCACCCAACTCTACCCAAAACTCTATTATCATGTCAAAATTTGATATGGTTGACCAAAAAACTGTAGAGAAAACGGTTCAGCAGCTGAAATCATCAACGAGCTTGTCTTGACTCAATACCATCTGACTTTTTCAAAGCTATTGTGAGGTTTGTGCTAGCTGATTTTCGGGCAAATAATCAATTGCTCAATCTATCAGGCGAGTTTCCTAAAGCTCTGAAAGTAGCTGCCATTAAGCCTCTTCTAAAAAATAGAACGCTGGATGCTTCCATGTTAGCAAGTCAATCTCAAATCTCCCTTTCATAGCCATAGCCTACTTATTTGACCTTTATCGTTTATGTATCTCCTTGGCTATTCTCAAAAAATAGAGCCGCTAGTATTGGCCAGAAATGTTTAATGAAATCAACGGAGATTCCGTCGGGCCAGGCTTTCATCCTGATTGCATAATTGTTTTAATGCATTATCTAATTCTTTATTGCGCTGAAGTTGGTTTGCAAGAAATTTGCCTGATTTATTATTGTACTCAAAGTTAGTGTAGCTTAACTGTTGTTATAGAAATTGTTTTCTTTTTGATAAGATGATGTCTAATTGATGTTTTGCGTTTTGAAGTTGGTTTCTAAGCGTATCTGTCGGATTAATTGCATGTTCTTCTGTGGTGTTGAATTTTTTCAAAGAGTGTAATATGATTCGACCTCTCAATTCAGCTTTCCCAGTTTCCCACAGCAGAGATGGGGATATGGTTGGGGAGTCATTGAATTTCAAAAACTCATCCCATTCCTTCCTCACGAAAGAATCAAAGTCCGGGTCCTTCAATAGGGATGTGTTAAAGCGGCATGTTGGTGGGGGTCCCAGATTTGACTAAATTTTTAGATTGAGAGAAATTGGTGTGTGGTCACTGATGATGATTGGGTGTATTTTGGAGGTAATTTTTTTGAGCTCCCGAATTGTTTGAGAGAAAAAAATCTATTCTTGAAAAAGAGGGGTGAAGCGATGACAAAAATGTGTATTCTCTTTTTGTAGGGTTTTTCAGTCCAAAGTCGTCCATATACTGGTCTAACATATTGGCGCATTGTGGCTGATTGCTATTTTTGAGATTTGAGCGATCTATAAGGGGATTTAGCATCAGGTTAAAGTTTCCTCCCATGATAATTGTAGAATTGGCTGACAAGTTAAACAAGTGTGAACAGAGCATGTGAAAAAAGGCTGGATCATCTTTATTCGGAGCATATACATTGACAATTGTGTAAAGTTTGTTAGATATTGTACCCTGTATAATTATGTATCGGCATTCTGGATCTGTTACTGTACTATTTATTGTCAAAAGTAGTCTTTTATGAACTAGTATTGAGACTCCTCTTTGTCTACTGTTATAAAAGGCCGAGATAGCCTGAGTGAAATTAGAGTCAAGTCATTTTTCTTCTGACTCAATAAGGTGCATTTCTTGTAATAGGAGGAGGTCTGTTGTAAATTTAGTTAAATAATCCATAATCTTAATTCTCTTTGCCTGCGATCAAATGCCATTGACATTTCCATTGATTGTTAGTGGCCTAACACTCATAGACACCTGTGTCATTACTGCTAGAGCCTTCAAACACCATCAAATAGTGGTCCAGGGTGCATTGTTTTTGTTGTGGGTTCTCATTAACAATGTCGTTACTTAAGGAAGAAGGTACTTTATATTGAACTTGATTTTATCATATGTACAGCCAAGGGGGGTACGGTGGCCGACTGGTTAGAGCGTCAGACTCACATTTCTGAGGACTCGGGTTCAATCCCCGGCTCCGCTTGTGTGGAGTTTGCATGTTCTCCCCGTGCCTGCGTGGGTTTTCTCCGGGCACTCCGGTTTCCTCCCACATCCCAAAAACATGCATTAATTGGAGACTCTAAATTGCCCATAGGCATGACTGTGAGTGCGAATGGTTGTTTGTTTCTATGTGCTCTGCGATTGGCTGGAAACCAGTTCAGGGTGTACCCCGCCTCCTGCCCGATGACAGCTGGGATAGGCTCCAGCATGCCCGCGACCCGAGTGAGGAGAAGCGGCTCAGAAAATGGATGGATGGATGGTACAGCCAGGGAAATCTCAACATGTTTCACCTCTGTGGTTACTCTACTCACTGACCCCGAACGCCCCCTACTGGGCGGAAGTATAGTCAGCATTCACATGAACTAACACAAGGTTCCCAAAGTGCTGTACAATGCAATAAAAACAGCAGAAAATAAAAAATAAGGATAAAAACAATTTTAAAAAATTGGCATAATAAGACTTGCCCTCCCTAATGCATATACTTAAAGAATAATAATAACTCTCTTTTTACTTGTTAAGCTAAACTCAGTTAACTTAAAGTTCACAACGAAATCAGCTTGTACTAACCTCAGTCTGCACCACACAAGTGCACAACTGTACTTAAAATTTAAATAGATATGACATCACAACCAACATATAAACACATTTAAATCTGTTGAATGAGTCTCTCAGGTGGCTTCACATTTCTTGAAGACTTTCTGAGTGTTTGTTCTTGTATATGGGTCGGTGACTCAGGTGATGGAGCCTTGAGTGTGTGTTGAGGTTGTTCAGCAGACTCAAATCTCTGTTCTCCAGTTGCAGGTTCCTTGAGAAGCTCTCTGCAATTTTGTCTCAGGAGAGCTCCATCTTCTGTCTGAATGGTGTATGACCGTGGTTGAACTTCACTCAGAACATTTGCTTTCTGTGTGCATGTGTTTGTTTTGTCTTTAAACCTCACTTGGTCCCCAGCATGCAGTTCAGGTAGGTTCTTTGGTCCTCTGTCATAATATAATTTCAGTTCGCGTTTTGCTGCTCCTTGAAGTTCTTCACACTGTTTCCCTCCTTTGTTTTCAGTAGGTTATCCTGGATAGGCAGGTTTGATCTCGGGTGTCATCCCATAAGGAGCTGAGCTGGCGACACACCACACTCAAGTGGCGTTGTGCGGTATGCCAGCAGGCTCTTGCAGAAGTCATCTTCACTGTCCTGTCTGTGCTTTGCCCATCAGTCTTTTCACAGTTTGGACCGACTTTTCCACTAGCCCGTTAGACTGCGGTTAGTGAGGACTTGATGTTGTGTGAACAAAGTCCCATGCTGTGGCAAACATGAACTTCATGTTGGAAAATTCTGTTCCACACCGTGTCTTGCGACTGTGGCTTTCATGGATGTAATCACAGTCTCTGCTGTCATAGTGTGTGATCTACAGACTTCTTGATACAGGGAATAATAGTCTGTGGCCACAATGTAGTCCTTTACTCCAGAAACAAAGAGGTCAGCACCCACCTTCAAATAAGGTCGGTCTGGCACCGGTTGAGGCTTAAGTGGCTCTGCAGGATTGCTTGCTTGATATTACAAACATGTTGAGCAGTTTGACACCTCATTTGTCACATCCTGATTAATCCATGGCCATACATCACCTTGTGTGCTCTCCTTTTGCATTTTTCAATGCCAAGATGCCCTGCATATATCTTCTTGAGCATGTCTCCTCATAGACTCTTTGGAATGACTATTTTGATTCCCTTGTAGATGATGCCACCACCACCGACAGCTCTGCTCTGCAGTTCCAGTATTCTTGAATAACAAGTGAGCAGTCTTGGTTACAGTTGGGCCATCCATCTATGATAGTTTTGCACAGTGTTTCCATCGTGTCATCTTTGCTGGGCTCTGTTCTTATGAGCTCAATTTTCTGCGACAGGCAGTGCGCTCATAATCATGTTCACATACGCCTTTACATCATTGTCCGTTTTGGTGTTGGCTGGGTTTTTTTGGGTCAACAGCTCTGGATAAAGTGTCGGCTGTGTACATCAGCCTACCAGGGGTGTACATCACATTGAGTGTGTAGCGTTGCAGCCGGATCATCATTCTTTGGATTCTCAGTGGGCAGTCATTGAGTGGCTTCTGGAACAATGCAATTAGTGGTTTATGGTCAGTTTCAACACTTATTGCTTGCCCTGACACAAACTGGTGGAATCTTTCACAGGCATATGTTATGCTGAGCAGTTCTTTTTCAATTTGTGCATATCTTGTCTCTGCGTCCGTCATGGATCTCAAAGCATATGCAACAGGTTGCCAGTCACCATACTTCTGCAAAAGAACAGCTCCAAGGCCCCTCTGTGATGCATCTGATGAGATCTTAATAGGCCTCACCAGGTCATAAAACTTCAGAACTGGCTCTTTTGTGAGCACCTTCTTCAAGTTGCACCACGATTTCTCATGTTCATGATTCCACTCCCATGGAAACTTCTTTTAAGTCAGTTGTCTCAGAGGCGCTATCTTTTCAGAAAGATAGTGTATGAATTTTCCTATGTAGTTGATCGTACATTAAACCTCTGTACATGCTCCTTGCAATAATGGCCTTGGCATATTTTCAATTCCTGACACTTTTCTGTGATCCGGTCTGATGCCTTCACTGCTCAGGATGTCCCCCACAAATGTTAGTTCCTTTACTCCAAGCTGGCATTTCTCTTTATACAGGTTCAGATTTGCTTTTCTGGTTGCCTCAAGAACATTTCTCAGTCTCATGTCATGTTCAGTTTTTGTGCATCCACACAATGATGTCATTCATTGATGTGTCCACTCCTTCCAGGTGCTCATAGATCATGTGTATTGTCTTGTGATACACATTGGGTGCTGAAGCCATGCCGAATGGCTTTCGCTGGAATCTATGTCTGTCAAATGGATTGTTGAATGTGCAGCCGAAAGGAAAAGATGAATCATGTCACTTCCTGTCAAAGTACTGTAAAACAAAATATATTTACAGTGACAAGGTCCTTTGTTTTCATCTGTGTCAATTAACGTCATTCATGAGCTTTTTGGGTAAATTTTAATTTTATTGTATTTCAGCTTGGCCGCTTTTATGAGAGCTCCACGGAAATTGTGAGGTCGAACAGTCGTTTAGAAAATGTGGTTCACTCACTGTGTGTCGCAGAGAAGCGACGTCATCAGGCAGTGCATTTGTAATGGCTGCTGCCAAATATAGTAAAATACAAAATATAGTGCAAAAACGCCAAATACAATACCTGTATTTAATTTGTGGATGGTTGTTCATTGGCTAGTTGTAATTTAATACATTTTTTAAGTTACATCTTTTGTTGAATTTTTATTTCAGAATACTTATTACCTTTTTTTTATCTTCCACCTGACAGAGACTCAGTATTAAGAACGACTAAAATGAATGCTAAACCTAAAAGACTAAACTAAAATAAATCATTAAAAATAATAATAATAATAAAAACTAACAAACCCACTCTAAGGACTCATTAAAACTAACTAACTTTTAATAACAAATGTCAAAATGAAATAATAAATACAGTATCTGTAATGAAAAATCCAAACCTAATATGACCATGCATCTACCTAGAATCCACCCTTCCAGTGGGATCAGGATAATCCTGATTTTGAGCATCAAAACTATCCTAATCTCTAGCTTGGAATTTTGGAATACCCTAGAATACCCATTTGATAGGGATTCTGGGTAGGGCTGGATTACCAAATCTACAGTATATCTGAATTTTACGAGGACCAGGATCACATATCCTGGTTTGAATCACTCAATTTGGAGATTTAATCCTATTCAGACCAATCTGATCCAGATTAAATGTTTTGAAATATTGCGCACAGGTTTTTGTTCGTCAGGGGTTTCGTAGTCGGTGATTCAACTGTACTTTGAGCCAACTGCAACAGTTGTTTCTTTGAACTTCCACTTATGGCTACGCCTGCAGGGAGTTCTGATATGGTGTCCAGGATGCCGGGAATCTCTGTCGCAGCCATGCACCCAATTGACAGAATTTGTATCCTTATCAGCCAAATGTGATGATAAAAGGAATTTATTTTATAAAGACAAATTCAGATTTAAAAAAAATAATAATTCCCTTCCCCGAATTTACACTTCTAACACATTTCACTGTCTGCAGTGAGACCATAGAAATTTAAAAAAGTCATTTATTGTTTAAGGAAATATGTTAATGTTGATAATTTAAGTGCCTTAAGCATTTTCTAATGTTGTATGCAATTCTACAATGTTATTGTTTGAGGAGTCTAATTTACATGATTTGCGTATAAGTGAACATGCTGCCGTTTTGACAAAAGTCAAGGTAGAGTCTGCCACCAGAATGGTGCAATTTTGAGTTTCAGAATAAGAGCTTGTACAGGAAGTCCTGTGTTTGCTACTTGAATGTTGCCGGCTTAACATCGTTCTGATAGAATAGAAGAGAATAGAATGCCTTTTATTGTCACTATACAAAGATTTGCTTTGTAAAGTTTACTTATTGAGCCAATGTTATGTGTGGTTGCATATTTGTACTTTTTTGTCCTGGCTTAGAAAACCACACCTTTATTTATATATATACACAACCCAAATTCCAATGAAGTTGTGTTAAACATAAATAAAAACAGAATACAATTATTTGCAAATCATGTACGACCTATATTTAATTGAATAAACTACAAAGACAAGATATTTAATGTTCAAACTGAGAAACTTTATTGGTTTTAGCAAATAATTATTAACTTCGAATTTTATGGCTGCAACACGTTCCAAAAAAGCTGGGACAGGGTCATGTTTATCACTGTGTTACATCACCTTTTCTTTTAACAACATTCAATAAATGTTTGGAACTGAGGACACTAATTATTGAAGTTTTGTAGGTGGAATTCTTTCCCATTCTTGCTTGATGTACAGCTTCAGCTGTTCAACAGTCCGGGGTCTCTGTTGTCGTATTTTAAGCTTCATAATGCCCCACACATTTTCAATGGGAGACAGGTCTGGACTGCAGGTAGGCCAGTCTTGTACCCGCGCTCTTTTACTACGAAGCCACGCTGTTGTAACACGTGCAGAATGTGGTTTGGCATTGTCTTGCTGAAATAAGCAGGGCGTCCATGAAAAAGATGTTGCTTGGTTGGCAGCATATGTTTTTCCAAAACCTGTATGTACCTTTCAGCATTAATGGGGGCTTCACAGATGTGTAAATTACCCATGCCCTTGGCACTAACACAGCCCCATACCATCACAGATGCTGGCTTTTGAACTTTGCGTCCATAACAATCCGGATGGTTCTTTTGCTCTTTGGCCCGGAGGACACGACGTCCACAATTTCCAAAAACAATTTGAAATACGGACTCGTCGGACCACAGAACAGTTTTACACTTTGCATCAGTCCATCTTAGATGAGCTCGGGCCCAGAGAAGCCGGCGGCGTTTCTGGGTGTTGTTGATAAATGGCTTTTACTTTGCATAGTAGAGTTTCAAGTTGCACTGTATTTACTGACATTGGTTTTGCCGTTACATGATGCTCCCTTAATATTTCTGCCTGCCATCTCAAATATAGAACCGGCACTGTCCACTCGTACTTCTGACACATAAAATTCCAATTAACCAAATGACAAATAAATGTGAACAAAGACCTTTCTTTCTTTCTGACACACATGATGATTCGCTGATGTGTCAAACCACTGCAGTGAAGGGGGAACTACTGGCGACGAGGACTTACTTGATGTTAGATTTTGTTGCCTTAAGTATCAGTGGCTGGCAACGGCAACCTTCACGAGTGTTCAATATACTGAAATAATGCCGGTATTGGACGCTAATATGAAATACACTTTTTTAGAAATAAAACCTCTGTCTCATTTTTCATGAACAGCTAGGCCTAATATACTGCTGTGTTTAAATGTTGGTCATTATGATGGTACTTGGAGAGCTAAGTAATTTTTAAGTGGTACTTGGTGTAAAAAGTTTGAAAATCACTCACACGTTAATCATTATTTTGGTCAATAATTGTATCAGCCTAAAAAAGATTAATATCTTCACTTTACATCACCGGACACTTTAATCCAAGATACTTTGAATTGCTTTTACTGCAAATTCACAAATGCATTATGTCTATCTAGAAGAAGTATCTAAGAACATAATCTCGTGCTAAAGGCAATTTAAATAATAGCAGACTAAAAAATAAACAGGTAGAAGGTAAAAATACAAGTGGGATGAATCCTGTTAGTTAGCCTACTCAAAGACCTTAAATCGGGATTCTGTAATCCTGGTATCCAGATCAGATTGAGCCTCTTTCAAAGTTCTTTGAAATACCAGGACAAAAAGTACAAAAAGTATAAGAAAAAGGGATTATGAAATCTGGATCATTGTGATCCAGATTACTTTATTTTTTTTTTTTTCAAATACCGGGCCAAGGACATCTTTTCGGACGTAAACCCATCAAATGCATTGACAACAGTGAGAAACATTTCATCAATGGCTCTTGCAAATGTTACCTGCAGAGTACCCTAAAGGCTTCTTTATACTCATGCGGACGGCGAGCTCGCTGACGTCACTTCTGCTATACCGCACGCAGTTTGCCTTTATACTCGAGCGCAACCCACACGCGCTGTTTTGAAAGTGTGCTGCAGTTCTCCTCCAAGTCGGGGGTGTCGCTACAGCTGGTATTGGCTAGGACACCACAGGGTGGAGTTTCCTCTGCATTTTGTGGCCATTTCCGGTAGCCGTTTTTCCTTTCCTTTCCGTTCCTCTGCATTTTGTGGCCATTTCCGGTAGCCGTTTTTCCTTTCCTTTCCGTAACAAGGAACAAAGCACCAACAATGGCGACCGTGGAACAGAATCTGCTAGAACAAATGGACCGAGATGACCAGATGTTTAATACGTTTAATTATGCTGAAAAATCGATCGAGAAGGCGGCGGTGTAGGTGCTATGTGAAACCAAGGAGCACGCTGAGTACGTCATCATAGCATGTGAGTAAAACGGACCATCACAAGAGATGATCTCCGCGGCGTTAGACGCGCAGCACTATTTTTGCCGTGTGCGCGTAATGCAGTGCGGGCAGCGTCGGCCGCGCGACCGCGGGAGTATAAAGAGGCCTTAACTCTGCACCCAAGCACATGATGAGCACAAAACTGCCATTATCGACACCTGCATGGAAGCATTTGGTCGCCAAAAAAGTTTGATGAAAATGATCAAGCGCTGCAACAATTTATTGATGAAAAGTGAGATAGCTTTCTTGACTGTCAGAAAGAGGCAACGTTGAGGACGAAGAAGCCCCGTTACAAAGAATGCAGAACGGCATTTCAAAATTACACTAAAAGCGTACTTTCACAGTCCCGGGTGAGATGGATCACATATCAGCAGGGGGCCTAATACACCATGAAGTGGCCACAAGTCAATCGATAGAATCTTCAGTTAACCTACCAAACTTGTTTTTGGAATGTGAGAGCAAACCAGAGTGATTTCATCCATCCATTTTCTGTGCCACTTATCCTCACTAGGATCACGGGCAGGCTGGAGCCTATCCCAGCCATCTTCGGGCAAGAGGCGGGATACAACCTAAACTGGTCGCCAGCCAATTGCAGGGCACATATAAACAAACAACCATTTGCACTCGCAGTCGAACCGATGGGCGATTTAGAGTCCCCAATCAAGACACCATGCATGTTTTTGGGATGTGGGAGGAAACCAGAGTACCCGGAGAAAACCCACGCAGGCACGAGGAGAACATAAAAACTCCACACAGGCAAGGCTGGGATTTGGACCCCGGTCCTCAGAACTGTGAGGCAGATGTTCTAACCATTCGCCCACCGTGCCATCCCAGAGTGATTTGAACTCTCAAATGTGAAGCACACGTGCTAACCAATACACCCTTTCTAAATACGAGCAATTTTGGCTTATCTGAATCAAATATGCAGAATCTTGAATTTCACAAGGGGAAAGATAATAATGCAGCATCTCCCAAACTGCATAGAAATTAATTTTATTTATGCAGATTAGGTGTCCTACATATAACTGGCATTTTTTAAACACTGGAAATTGGTCCTCTGAAAGCAATGTGTGAGTGGGTGGAGGTTTTTCTGGGATGAATGCCAACCTCCTATGACTCTAAGGAGAAATAAACAGGTGCAGAAATAGAAGGAGGGGTGTGGTGAAGTTTAGCTTTTTACACAATGGCTGACAAAGACTGATGAATTGATAAGATTGATATGATTAACAGCGATGATGTTGGTAGATCCCTAGTAAATGTACAGTCTATTGCATAGAGATGGATCTCTGAAAGGACTGAATCACACCATCAATTCTGATATCTGCAAAGCTTGGTGACTCACTCACACTGCAGACATCTTGCCAAGACCCCCTCAACCCTCGCCCTCATGCTGGCTTCAAAAGGAAGCTTGATTTAGTCATTTGAACAATTGCCAGTATAATTTCCTCCAATAAAATACCGAAACAAAAATAGATATAATAAATTAAATATCAATGAAATTACTGTCCTGCTTATCCTCACTAGGGTTGCAGGTGAGCTGGAGCCTATCCCAGCTGACTTTGGGCGAGAGGCAGCGAACTTGTCTAAATTAAGTATTGTTTTCTTAAAGGACTTTGCAATTAGTTGTGTGCTCACCATTGCAATCACAGCAGCTCCTGCTCCGGCCAATGCACACACGAACAGATGGAAGGTCAAGTCCAGCTGCAAAAGTCACAATAAAACTTAACATTGTTAATGAATATTCTTCTTATGAATGTCTTATATTTCTTATCATTTGGGTCAGATCAAATCATGCAGCAGCTTACCTCATTAGATTCACACATCTTGAAGAACTTCTCAGATCCCGTGCAAACCTTCTTCTCCTCTGATATGGTCACAGCCCCTTGATGAACAGAAAGACTATTACGACTATGAAATCCAGTTTTGTGTCTATTATTTATATGTACAGTGGAGCCTCCAACATCAATCACAATCAGTTCTGTGACACTGGTTGACTTCCATCCATCAATCCATTCTTTGTACCGCTTATCTGTACTAGGGTTTGTGGGTGTGTTGGAGCCTATCCCAGCTGATTTTTGGGCAAGAGGTGGGGTAAACCCTGAACTGGTCGCCAGCCAATCACAGTGCACATACAGACAAACAACCAGTCACACTCATATTCATATCTACGGTCAATTTAAAGTCTTCAATTAACCTACCATGCATGTCTTTGGAATGTGGAAGGAAACCGGTATAACCGGACCCATGCAGGCACGGGGAGAACATAAAAACTTTCCACAAGGAGTCCTGGTTTGAACCCCGGGAACTCAGAACTGTGGCGGCGGGGGCTAACCAGTTGCACACCGTGCCGCCCGGGTTGACTTCCAGTTTGTTCTAATTTCAAAACAATTTTAAACCATTGCCATGATAAAACCCTTATTAATTGTTTTAAGTAACATTTTAATATTCTGAACTGTAATACTAGTATATTTGTATATAAAGTACTCTTAATAATAAATCAATCATCCATTTTCTGTTTCGCTTATTGCTCACTAGGGTCGCGGGCGTGCTGGAGCCTATGCCAGCTAACTGTGGGGAGAGGCGGGGTACACCCTGAACTGGTCGCCAGCCAATCGCAGGGCAATAATATAGATAATAATAAGACATTGAAACAATCTGCCTAGTCACCTACATCTTTGATGATGTGCAAGGAAGTTTATAACCACTACTGTTTTCTGGTGTGCAATGTACATACCCTTATTCCTTTAATATTACCTAAGGCGGTGGCCCTATTTTCTGGTCTGCTTATGATGTGCCCCTCTGCTCCTTTTATCACATATGTTTGCGCCCCCATAATTATTGCACTGGGAGGGGCCTACCTGAGCATATGGAGGCGCTGTTGAGTCAATTCATCCATTGTCCGTTCCGCTTGTTCGCATTAGGCTTGCGGGCATGCTATCCCGGTTATGTTTCTGCGAGAGGCGGGGTCCAGCCTGAACTGGTCGCCAGCCAATCACAGGGCACATATCAACAAACAACCATGCGCACTCACATTCACACCTACAAACAATTTATAGTCTTCAATTAACCTACTATGCATGTTTTTGAGATGTGGGAGGTAACCGGAGTACCTGGAGAAAACCCACTCAGGCATGGGGAGAACATGCAAATTCCACACAGGCTAGGCCGGTTTTGAACCCGGGTTCAGAAGAAGCTTTTATAGGCAATTAGCAGGGAGAACACACTAAGAACACAACAGAAGCCATTGTTTATTCATACAACCCACAGCCGGTGGTACATGAAATAAAATGCAAACATACCAACCTTACCAGATGTAAGCTAATGCACACACTCATAATACGAGCAAGAACAAATCTAAGTCAAGAGCAAATTTTAGCTTGATTTACTAACGAATGCCTTCACCGTTTGTTTGATTTTGTCACTTCTGTTTCTTGGCTCGTGCACTGACTCGCTAGCTAGCAGCCAATCAGAGTGATCAATTGTCACCGACAGCTGACGCAATTCAACATGTTGAATCTGGCGAGAACTGTCCGCCGATGGCTGATTCGTGCCCACGGCGCAAGGAAGGATGGATGTCCAAACATCATCTCTACTCTTTCATTTACCCAATATCCGCCATGGAATACCTGCTTTATAATGCTTATGAATGTATGATGTTTTCTGGGGCACTGATGTGTCAACGGCACGGTGAGCGACTGGTTAGCACATCAGCCTCACAGTTCTGGGGACCGGGGTTCAAATCCCCGGCCCCGCCTGTGTGGGTTTTCTCTGGGCACTCCGGTTTCCTCCCACATCCCAAAAACATGCGTGGTAGGTTGATTGAAGACTCTAAATTGCCCGTAGGTGTGAATGTGAGTGCGAATTGTTGTTTGTTTCTATGTGCCCTGTGATTGGGTGGCGACCAGTTCAGGGTGTAGCCCGCCTGGCTCCAGCAGCCCGCGACCCTAGTGAGGATAAGCGGTAATGATGGTACGATGGTATGGATGATGTGTCACACAAGTGAATGAAGGCTCTTTTGGCTTACAGAAGAAGCTTTAGTGAGCACTTAGCAGGTAGAACACGCTTGAATAATATGCAGCTGTTAAGTTGCTTGGTAATTTTTAGCAATACAGCGAACGTGCCTGCAACAGTATTGTTCATCATAAAATACACAGTGAGGTTTTCATTCAATAAAAATTCCCACATACAGTACCAACTGGGCTGACATATCGCTAAGACAGACACAAACTAACAAACGACTTGGTTGAATTCCAATTTGTATAACCATTACAGATTTTGAATTGAAGGTTATTATTGTATACTGTAGATCAGGGATAGGCAACTTTGATTACTGTAAGGGACTCTTGTTTCCTAGCAACAATAGGGGAAACGTGTGACCCATTTTGGGATTAATTAGCTGAGCCAGAACTAACCTTCGAGACATATGTGTTTTTCATTGATCCAAGCACCAGCAATAGTTTGTTACATACCAAACTGGCGCAGGTCCAGGCAGAGGTTGGCTCCCTCAACCAGGCTGGTGTTCTTGCACATGGACCAAACATTGAAGTACATGAAGACCGGCAGGCTGGTGAATGCTGTCACACCCAGCCACACCAGGAAAAATAAGTAGGCCAGGAACATCAGCTGTACAGAAAGAAAGCAATCAGTAACACAAAACTAGAATCATAAATTGTGTTTTTCTAGTCTTTAAGAGAGACAATGACCAATATGCCAAGTCTTAGGCCACCACTATCTTTTTTTTTTTTAAAGGGAAATATGTAATTTGTTTTTCTTTTTTTTTTTTTCTTTTTTTTTTTTAACCTGTCCTGTTCAGCTGCATGGCCAGGCAGAATGGTGGATCTGTATGCCTTTTATGCTGGAACAGTTTTGCTGTGAAACAGGTTAATTTAAAATACTTCCTCTGCTTATTTTTTATTTTTTTTAAATTATTGTGATGTTTTTTGAAAATGCAGCTGGGCAGAAAAGGGTTTTAGGGGACAGACGAGGGACACAGTGGACAAGAAGAATAGGGGTGCGAACCACAGACGAACAATAGTTAGTCTAGCTATTTGACCACAAGTAATGTTACAAAAGTCAAATCATGTTCTTATTTGTGGAAGGGGGGGACACCCAGTGAGGAGATGCAATAACTAAACCAAGAGAACAAGAGAAGAAAAGACAGAAAAGGGCAGGACAAAACAGGATGTGGGAAATGAGCAAGGCAGTAATACTGACGAGTGGTGCGGTGAGATACTTTATACTGTAAGAACCTGTCAGTTGATATGTTAGTAAAACCTGGGTTGTTATTAGTGGTCCCAGGACAAGCAATTAAAGCCAAGAGCGTGTCTATGGAACTTATTAGTAAATGAACACCATATCACATGCATGTTAGTCAACTGGTGTTGAGTTGCTGAGCCGGCAGATTGAGTAAGAGTTTTTTTCCAACAACTGGGCATAACCCATTCACACACCAATGGGCGGCTGCTGTCATGCAAGGCGCTGCCAGGCCTACTGGGAGCAAATTAGGGTTCAGTGTCTTGCCCAAGGACACTGCAACATGCAGACTGTCAGAGCCGGGATTCGAACCAGCTACCTTTCGGTCACTGGACGACCCGCTCTACCTACTGATACACAGAAGCCCAGACCTGTTACAAATAGGAGTTTGCATCCAGTAGTGCTGCAATTAGTAATCAAGTATCCTACTTACAATTCTAACGAATAATCAAGTTTAAGGATAAAATATATTTTTGCTTGGTGAAAGAGCAAGAGATAATAAGACATTTCACTTAATAATGAAAAACCAATTGGTTTCCTCCTTTATCCATCCATCCATTTTCTGAGCCGCTTCTCCTCACTAGGGTCGCGGGCGTGCTGGAGCCTATTCCAGCTAACATCGGGCGGGAGGCGGGGTACACCGTGAACTGGTTGCCAGCCAATCGCAGGGCACATACAAACAAACAACCACTCACATTCACACCTACGGGCAATTTAGAGTCGTCAATTAACGTACCATGCATGTTCTGGGGATGTGTGAGGAAACCGGAGTGCCCGGAGAAAACCCACGCAGTCACGGGGAGAACATGCAAACTCCACACAGGCGGGGCCGAGGAGTGAACCCCGGTCCTCAGAACTGTGAGGTAGACGCTCTAACCAGTCGTCCACGTGCCGCCGTTTCCTCCTTTTAGATAAATTAAATTCTTCTTAAATTCTTAAATTCACATTTTGCATACAGCAGGAAACATTTTACGTTTCTACGTTTGTAGACAAGCATTTTCTTGTCGAAAAACATTTCTACTGAGGCAATTTCAAACACAAATACAAATAGATTTCAGTTTAAACTTGGCTTTTCTTGTGATTATCAAAAACAAGGCATTAATTTAAAAAAGAGCAACACAAGTCTGCCATCTGGTTATAAAGGCACAATTTTTATTTTACTGTGGTATCTCAATCTGAACACTAGGTGGCACTATGTAAAAAGTAAAAAAGAGGCAAAGAAGAAAAGGACACAAAGAAAAATGTAGCTTCTTGTTGAATAGATGCTATCTGTGTGCTAATTGGTAAATAAAGTGAATTAAAAAAGAAATAGACTTATTCTTGAGAAACTACACTGACTAAACCAGACTGTAATGAAAAGGAAGCCCAGATAGCGGACGATCGGCCAGTTGTGAAACTATTTGCGTGATTGCACACAAAACTAGCTGCTAATGCTAACAAAAAACAAGCATACACCACGTGATGTCAAGTCGCGCAATTCCCACAATGCAAAGTGGATTTTTTGGTATTTTTTTTTTCTTGCAATAATTAACGTCCTTATTGTTACGTTAATTGTTGTTGTTGTTTCTGTGTCTGTTAACAGTGGTTCTTGGAATGTATACCTTATTTACATTTACATTTATGATGATTTCTGATTTATATTTTTTTTAGAATAGCATTGGACACTTTGATCTAATGATAAACATTGAGACCAGCAGCATTATATTGCCACCATTCAAATTTTCCTACAGTAAAACAATAAGTGACGTATATAGCTATAGAAAGAGAGCGCTACAAAGTGTTTGTTTCTCAGTGCTTTGTTCAAAGTAGCAAGTTTTTTCAAGTCAGTGGGTTCAAGTCCAAGTGAAGTCACGAGTCATTCCTTTTCAAGTCCAAGTCAAGTCTAAAGTCATCAAATTCATGTCTCCAGTCCAAGTCATGTGACTCTAGTCCACACCTCTGCTGTTTATGAATATGGTAATGATCTCAGCTCTCTCTATTTTAAATCCTTCACACTGAGTCATTACAATAACTTTTGCAATAATGTTATTCTCTCCCTGCTCGCCTTTTGTTTTGCCCTCTGGCTTTTTCCAACAGGTAACAGAGCTGTGTGTGTTTGTGTGTGTTGTTTGCAAGGAGGTACATTGGAAAGCCTTGACCCATCGCCTCGTAAAGGAATGCAAATGTGAAGGCAAATGTCCTGTACACGTGGACAATAACCAAGGCTATAGCTAAAAGTCACTGCCAACACTGTCCCAAACTACGCTTCATGTAAATCTCATTCAGAGTCCTGTTGGATACCCCAAAGAAAACAACTTCTTGCAGGAGCATCAAAAAATAAAAATAATTTCCTGTTCATGGAAATCTTTCTCAGAGATTAAAATCTCCTACCATGCCTCTCTTATTAGTTATTTCATGTAAAATTTGATTTTTTTATTTATTTTTTTAAATACAAGTACAGTGTTTCATAAATATAATCAAATTTTTTTAAATTACCAGGTTCATTCACGCGTCACAGCTCCACAGCTGGACCCCCTGCAGTTTCCCTACCGAGCAAACAGGTCTGCGGCTGATGCAGTCAACATGGGACTGCACTTCATCCGAGAACACCTCGACGGCACGGGGACCTACGCGAGGATCCTGTTCGTGGACTTCAACTCTGCATTCAACGCCATCATCCCCGAACTCCTCTCCTCCAAGCTTCTCCAGCTCAGCGTCTTGCCTGCCATCTGCAAGTGGATTTACAGCTTCCTGACCGCCAGGACATGGCAAGTGAGGCTGGGGGACACCACCTCATCTACAAGCACCACCAGCACCGGGGCACCCCAAGGTTGTGTCCTCTCTCCGCTGCGCTTCTCTCTACACGAACAACTCCACCTCAACGGACCCGGCTGTCAAACTCCTGAAGTTTGGAGACGACACCACAGTTATCGGCCTCATCAAAGACGGTGACGAGTCTACATATCGACAGGAAGTGGAGCGGCTGGAGCTGTGGTGCGGCCGACACAACCTGGATCTGAACACGCTCAAGACTGTAGAGATGATCGTGGACTTCAGGAGGCATCCTTTGCCACACCTGCCCCTCACGCTGTCCAACTGCCCTATGTCAACCGTTGAGACCTTCAACTTCTTGGGAATTACAGTCTCTCAGGATCTGAAGTGGGATATTAACATCAACTCCATCCTCAAAAAGGCACAGCAGAGGATGTACTTCCTGCGGCTTCTGAGGAAGCACGGCCTGCCACAGGAGATGTTGAGGCAGTTCTACACAGCAGTCATCGAATCAGTCCTGTGTTCTTCCATCACAGTCTGGTTTGGTGCTGCTACCAAAAAGGCCAAACTCCGACTGCAACAGACAATCAAAACTGCTGAAAAAAATATTTGCATATCTGTGGTTGACCAATAGTGGCCACTCATGTGCTTGAGTAGCATCTGCAACATTTGCACAATCGATATTGTCCCAGATTATCGCACTACTTGTCACTTTAAACTGCACACATCCTGAAGTCTCTGCGCCCTTTGCACAATGGTCATCTGGACTCTGCATCTGTTTGCACATTGTCAAAAAAAAAAAAAGTACCAGCATTACCACATTACTGGTAACCTTTTATTGCTCAGTGACTGTGTTTTTTATGTCTTTATGTCTCAAAAGTATTCTCTGTCAATTGACTGTCTATTGTCGTACTTGAGCGGCTCCAACTACCGGAGACAAATTCCTTGTGTGTTTTTGACATGAAGATGATTCTGATTCATAATGGAATATGGTTCCCGTTGACTACCATGAAGTAATCACCAATTTTTTGGGCGGGGCATGATAACATATTTGAGTTGAAATGCCTAAACAATGTTTAGTTATGTCTCTTCAGCCACATCTAAGATTTCTTACAAATGCAGTCAGGCAGCGTCCACAAGCAGTAATCTTGAACTCTCCATACAGATCCCTAATTGCTCCAGTGGTGAAAAATGCCTCCACCAGCAACAGCACTCCAAAGACAAAGAATCCAGCTGCAAGGCCATAGATGATGTACTTCAGGATGTCAATGCTGCGGAGAAAATAAAGATCACTTTTTCATTCTCAATGTTCATTCTAAATCTCTGTATTATAAATCATTTCATCAAGTCATTATTTACGTATGGTGGTGGATTTTGTTTCTAAGAGAGAATAAATACCATTTTAAGTGTAAATAACCTTGAAATGTGTCTATTTTGATAAAAGGTGGAAATGTTGCCGAATCAAATTTTTCGGTGCATGGAGGTCTTGTCTTTTCCATGTACAGTAATAAGCATGTAAATAATACCTGATTTCTGACAAAGCAAAGTTGGAGCATATCTAAAATGAATGGATTCATCATCAGTCAAACAAATTAAGAGTTAAAAAACTACAGTATTTGTCAAAAATCTGTGTTTTATTCAGCATCTTGCAATGTTACACCAAAAGAATGGATGCAACATTATTGCTTTACTGCAGTGCATACTAATTTTGATATTAAAGAGAACATTATAGCAATGTATTAGTACGCCATATAGAACATTTTACTTCATTTCATAGAAATTGTGATCAACAAAAGGGCAGTGTTTATTTTTTATTTAATGACGTATTTTTTCCTCCTACCTTCTGGCCATTTATTTTCTGTTGTGGAAATTCCAGCTTTAGAGGTTCATGCAGCAATTTTCAAATATGTAATACTCCATTCCACCACTGAAGAACCAAATCATAACTTTTAAGTCAGGTCGTCTATCGTAGTGTCTTACAAAGGAGTATTAGGACCACATAATCTAACGTGTTTTAAAAAATGTCCTTTATACAAACAGTATTATCCCATAATATATGGCATTGTCTGGTCATCTTAGACTTCTAGTGAAATTACTAGACTTTATTAACTTAGTCAGCACAAGGTTAAAAACGACATTATGATTAAGACTGTAGTGGAAGCCTTGATAAATAATACTCGAGCACTGAAACAAAACATAATTACATTGTTATTCATTTAATGTAAAGTTAAATTATTTAGTGCCAATCCTGATCACATAACCAGGTATGATTTGGGTTTTTGTAGTCACTCACATGGTGAACACATCCAGTGTTTCTCCAGGGGCTCTGATGACCTCAAAGTAGTTCTGGAGGATGGTGACAGTACCGCTCAATGCCTCATGGCCACATCCACAGAACAAGGCCACGCCCATATAGAGGAGGATGGTGGCAATGAGGGATGCCCAGGGCAAACTACCCACACATCGCTCGCAACACTCCTTACAACCTGAACATACAGAAAAACATGCCTCTGTAATGCAACAATGCCTTTACATTATCATGCCAAATAATTGTACAAGGATGACCATTAATAACCAAATTTTAAACTGACATAAAAGAGCTAAATAAACGATATTTTCTTTAAATGAAAGAAAAATGATGGAATTCATGTGTTGCACTAACCATCTTCAACTTCCAATTTAACAAATCACACCATGAAATAAATGTGGGTAGAGTGCATATAGTGAGCACCTCTTTATTTTGTGACTGCATCATTTAAAGTTGTGACATGGCAATGAAAAAAGCAGTTATAATGGCTGGTAAATGTGTCTTTAGCACAGCAATTCAAACTATTCAGTGCACTTATGATATATAGGCCATTGGCCTTTTGGGGATCTTGGTGTATTCATATACAATATGCAAGTCTTGTTCAACCACTGGCAATATTGTAGCATTCATTTTATTTTGAAATAATGTATTCAGTTTGGTAGAGTTCTGTGAGAACATGCATGAGTTATATACAGAGATGTAAAAAGTTCTCGTATTCAGTACTTAAAAGGACTGATACTTTTGCAAAAAAAACAACTCTGGTAAAGTACTGAAGCCACTACTTTACATAAGTAAAAGTATACAATTTTAAACTTATCAATGTACTTAAGTGAAAAGGTAAAAAGTAAATTGACATATTTCAACCCAATAATAGAATACATATCGTAAGATGTATGTATCTCTCCGGATGATTGGCATGCTTTCTCTCGGGTCAACAATGAATCATTCTTTTGGAATGCAAAAAAGGGGGAGAACCATTAAACCGCCTGGCCCAGAGGCCATCCTCGGTCCACCAGTCATTGGGTGGAAACTCCCTAATTGATATTCCATTTTACCTTTTACCTAGTGGTCGTGGAGTTTTTAACTCCATGACCACTTTACAACTGAATCTTCGAACCCCTTGGTGGACACTGGTGGTAAGGGATGCCATCAAGCTGAAGGAGTCCTATTGGGTCTATTTGGCCTGTGGGACTCAGGAGTCAGTTGATGGCTGACCAAGCGGAACGCAGCTTTGGTGGTTGCTGAGGCAAAAAACTCGGACATGGGAGGAGTTTGGTTAGGCCATGGAGAACGACTTCCGGGGGGCTTTGAAGAAATTCTAGTCCGCCATCTGGGATCTCAGGAGGAATGCACTAGCAACACCGTGTACAGTAGGGATGGGGCGCTGCTGACCTCAACTCAGGAGGTTGTGAGTCAGGGCGAATACTTCGGCGATCTCAATTCTACCAACATCCCTTCCCATGAGGAAGCAGAAGCTGGGGACTCTGAGGCGGGCCCTCCTATCTCTGGGGTTGACTTAGCCCAACCAGTCAACATGCGTTTTGTGGACTTGGAGAGGGTGTTCAACTGTGTCCCTCAGAGAGGTTTGTAGGCGATGCTTCGGGTGTATGGGGTTATACGGGATACGGGCTATTCAGTCCCTGTACAACCGGTGTCAGAGCTTGGTCCACATTACTGGCAGTAGGTCTGATTCATTTCCAGTGAGGGTTGGACTAAGCCAAGGTTTCCCTTTTGTCACCAATTCTGTTGATAACCTTTATGAACAGAATTTCTAGGCAGTATTACGGCTCTGCTTTTTACAGGTTCTTTTGGCTTCATCAACCCGCGATCTTCAACGCTGGGATGGGAGGAGAATCAGCACCTCCAAATCTGAGACCATGATACTCAGTCAGAAATGGGTGGAGTGCCCACGCCAGGTCGGGTGTGTGTTCACAAGTGAGGGAAGAATGGAACTGGAGATCGACAGGCAGATTGGTACAGCGTCTGTAGTCAGGCTGACACTGTGTTGGTCTTTTATGGTAAAGAAGGAGCTGAGCGGGAAGGCAAAGCTCTCGATTTACCGGTCGATCTACGTTCCTTCCCTCATCTATGGTTATGAGCTATGGGTCGTGACTAAAAGAACAAGGTCCTGGATACAACCGGCTAAAATGAGTTTCTTCCGCAGGGTGTCCGGGCTCTCCCTTAGAGATAGGGTGAGAAGCTTGGTCATTCGGGAGGTGGCTCAGGGATCTAGTTAGGATGTCCCCTGGACGCCTCCCTGGTGAGATGTTTCGGGCACGTCCCACTGGGAGGAGGCCCCAGCGATGACCCAGGACACGCTGAAGAGACTGTCTCTTGGCTGGCCTGGGAAAGTCTCTGAGTATCGACAAAATAGCTGGATGAAGTGGCTGGGGAAAGGTAAATCTGGCCTACCCTCCTAAAGCCCCTGCCCCCGCGAGCCAACCTGAGATAGGCAGAAGGAGATGGATGGATGGGTAAGAGTAGAATCCAAACACGATACACCAAACCTCAGTAGTCGTTAATGATTTTTAATGGCCAATGTCAGAGTTCCAGCAAAACACAGGAGACTAATAATACAGTTTGATAACAAGTGCAGACCAAGAGTGTCTGTAGACTTGGAAAGGGTTCTGGGGGCTGGACATGTAATATTCCGCAATCCACTGCTAGCACAAAAGGGAAACTCACACTGTAATGTCATTGCAACACAACACCAAACAGCCACAGAGGCAGGCAAACAGAAAGTAGGAAGGGCCAAGGCAGAACTCATAGTTAGTAATGCCATTGAGACCCTGGTTGTCAAGGTAGGGCCTCATTTTTATCTTTTCTTGTCCACAAAGAAGAACCCTGCCCCAGGAGTTTATGATGAAGGGCAGTCAAAACGTCATTAATGTGGGCCTCCATGAATTATTTTTCAGAAGTGCTATGAGCATCAATCAGACAGTAATTTACAGCAACACTGTAATTAAACACATTCTCTCAAACTTCAGAAGGAGAAGAACAATGGACAAAAAAAAAAAAAAAAACTTCTCCCTTGGCACATTTTGAGCTTCTGATCCGTTCGACTCAACCAGTGTACTCTTTGCACCTTTGGTTTAAAAAAATAAATAAATAAATAAATAAATATATATATATATATATATATATATATATATATATATATATATATATACTTTTTGTCTTAAATAGTGTTGTTGTGTGGTATTTCATGAAACTCTCACTGTTTGTGCACTTTGATTGTATTTATCTGTTGTATATTTAAATATCCACCCATCAATTTTACGTGCCACTTATCCTCACAAGGGTCGCGGGCATGCTGGAGCCTATCCCAGCTATCTTTGAGCGAGAGGCAGGGTACACCCTAAACTGGCCAATCGCAGGGCATATACAAACAACCATTCACACTCACATTCACACCTACAGGCAATTTAAAGTCTTCAATTAACCTACTGTACGTTTTTGGGATGTGGGAGGAAACCCGAGTATCTGGAGAATAACAATCTTTAAAAAGCCATTGGCTGACTCTCTTTCTTTGGCGGTAATAGCATCCATTATTGCTTCATGGTGCTGCAGCACACTCAAACCTCTTGAAGCGGGTCTGTGGGAGTAAGGTGTTAGCTGGGTCCATGACTGGCCAAATTGTAGTGTCACGGCTAAGAATGGAACCCAAATGCAGTACACCAAAACACTTTTAATGTCTGATGTGACAGTTCCTTTGAAATTAGGTGAGTAATCAAACGGTTTGATAACAAGTTCCACACCGAGAGTCTCTGTAGACATGGTAAGTGTTCCCTAGCCTGGAGTGAGCAGAAGAGGATGATTGCTGATTTTTAGCATCTGTGCGCTCAGGTGAGCAGAGTGGTTAATGAAGTGGGCATGGGTGACTGGCAGAGTGGAGCAGAGTAGAGGTGAATGGAAAAACACTGGGAGCACACAGGTTAAACAAAGGAGCCGAATTGTGATATTTTGTGTATTTGCTGTAACCGACATACATCAGGGTCTTTCCCACCGCAGGAATATTGGCAGGAACTTCCCTAGCTACTCTGTTAGCTTGAATTCCCCCCTGTGTCCCCATCGAAAAAAACTGCCACGGTACGGAAGATTTCCCCCTTGATTATTTCGTTCCTCCTGGTGGGTAGGGTCTTCCGTGAGCTACCAGGAGCTCTTTAAGGGGGTGGGCTGTGATGACGAATGCTGATTGGTTGAAAGACCTCTCTGTAGGTGTTTACTTTTTCATTCAGAGACCCGCCATTATGCGGCATTACGTAAGGCTATAAATAATAAGAGGATTCAAATACATTGAAAAGCAAAACTTCCAAACACGAATCCTTACATTTTCCCGCGGAACCGCACTTGGTGGACAAGGAGTAGGCTGGACAAACACTGCGCTCGCCGAGCTTACATTGCCAGGCCGAAGCCGGGCTCGGCGACGAAATCCGTTGAGCCCGGCCCAAGCAGGCGTGTACGTCTTCCTTGGGGAAGAGGAGGAAAGGAAAGGAAACCGGTGTGAGGCTGGCCGGCGGGGATGCTCTGATGGTCTAATCTAGTCAGTCGCAGGGGAGGGGGAACACTTCCCAGGCAGAAGTTCCTCCAGCCTGTCGAAAAATGCCATGTTTGCCAAATTGCAAGACAAAGAAATGAAGCCGGCTTTTTGTCTGTTTGTGCGTTCGCCAATAAATATTTGCAATGTACATTTTTTAAAAATGGAAACACATTTATAGATATCAAATACGTCACACTTTTTATTGAAAAACTTACTAAGGGGTGGCACGATGGACGACTGGTTAGAGCGTCAGCCTCACAGTTCTGAGGACCCGGGTTCAATCCCTGGCCCCGCCTGTGTGGAGTTTGCATGTTCTCCCCGTGCCTGTGTGGGTTTTCTCCGGGTACTCCGGTTTCCTCCCACATCCCAAAAACATGCATGAATTGGAGACTCTAAATTGCCCGTAGGCAATTACTGTGAGTGCGAATGGTTGTTTGTTCCTATGTGCCCTGCGATTGGCTGGCAACCAGTTCAGGGTGTACCCCGCCTCCTGCCCGATGACAGCTGGGATAGGGTCCAGCACGCCCGCGACCCTAGTGAGGAGAAGCGGCTCAGAAAATGGATGGATGGAACTTACTAAGGGCTGTTCATGAAGTCATGTATTTTTTTATTTATATATTGAACCTTATCCAGGTAAAGTATTTGCAATGCCAACCTGGCTGCAGACAGCAGAGTAAAACAAAGCAAAATAGAAGCAAGTACATATACACACTGTACAATGTATTATATAGTAACAAATTAAAGATTACATTACATCATAGTATATATATATAATAAAACTCCCTACCTTAAAGACTGTCTGGAGCCAGGTTGGCATTGCAAATGAGAATCAGTTCTCTGTTGCCTCACCTGGATAAAGGGTTAGGTTTTAAAGGTATAATATATAAAATAAGACATTAATTTGAAAGCCTGCAATACCAATAATTTTTTTTTAGATCCAGGAGGTGTCAGTACTGAGCAACATCAGCCTTATTTGCTTAAGCTAACCTGAACCAATCAAGGCAATGGAAACACAAACCACATGGGCCACAGGAACCTTTTGCTACCAGGAACACCAGCTACCAGGAACTCAAAGTTCCTGGGCTGGTTGTCAAAAAAGCTGAGAATATATCTAGTTTGCAGTTGCTGAAAATCAGGTTGGAAACATAATGAGGAGGATACACAAATGTACTGAAATGCATAATCTTCAGTATTAACATTATGAAATACATTTTTTTAAAACTATTTAGATGAATTCATTTACATTGGCTTTGTAATTCTTAATCATGCTCTTGGATTTGTAAACCAGGAGCAGAGTCACTATCTGGATAACTCGAAAAAGTGCTCAATACATCTACATTTCCATTCAAATGGCCATTCTCACGAATTGGATCATCTTTCTCCTCTAAGTATTATGGTTAATGCCTAGTAATGTTCAGGTTCACAGCATTTTGTTGATTCTGCTCAATAAGTGGCATTAGCCTCAAAATCATCAGGATTTTTTTCCCCTCTCTTCTTTCTTCTTCTTTTAGGAGTCTAATGGATCTACAGTGAAAACATAACACTGAATACAATCTGTCAAGTTGCCTGGAACGTATTTCACAGATGACCCATTAGAAGCCCAAAAAGCAGAAGACTACATTATGATCACTTCCAAGATGGAGGAAGGAGACTACTTCAATGCTTTAGCAATTGACATGTATGTAATTTCAGGTGAATATAGCTTCAAGGATTTCGACTAAATGGTGTTAGAAAGTTGAAAAGGACAAAGACAATCTGTGTGGTTTCTTTTGGACAGTGCTGTAAAGTTTGATGAAGAGGAAGACACGAAGTGACACCTATTGGCAGATGTGTAACTGCTCCCAGAGGCTTCACAAAGGTAAGAATGACCAGTTTAAGAAACAAATGAATTAGGATCTGGTAATTACCTGCACTTAACTTTGACATTTTTTTTCTTTTGTTGACCATATTATATTATTGTATATACATTAATGTTTTTCCTCAGTCATTCCAAATTCTGATTTGTCTTTTTCAGTCAGTCAAGTCAGCTGGTACGAACTCCAGATTCCCTGTAAACATGAAAAAGATAAGCATTGGAACATTTTCATTATCATTATTTTCACAAATATATCAGGTTGTTCAACTCAGTGATTGTCTAAACAATGCTTGTATTCTTTTAATGTGCCATCAGGGGTTTATTAATTCGCTCTCTGTGGAGAATTATGAGAAGTTAATAAAATAAGGAAGCCACAAATGTGTATAAGTGAGATCCGAAAGAGATGGATACAGAAAGCCAAGATGACTCATTCCATTATAGCGTTTTTTTTTAGTTTTTTTTTTAAATGCAAGCAAAATTTAAATGACTGAATGGAAATGATGGTAGTGGCAAATTGCCATAAATGTTTTCATTCTGCAGGGTTTGGCAATTCATTGACCTAATGAAGTTAAACATGGCCAGGACATCGGTTTTCTCAACTGTGAGTGTCAAGGAGGATGTGGTTATCTAACTGTTTGTCTATGATATACAGAACGGTGGCTTGTCTTGAGCAGTGTTACTTGTTATATATAGCAAACTTTATTTAATATAGTGAGCGAGGATTGGGGTCACTAGGTTTATTCAAGTGGCAACCACAGCCTCTGAATTTACAGCCTTTAAAATAGCTGTGGAAGGTTTTAAAGCTCCGATTGCTCATTGCACAATCTTTTGCTGTAATGTCTTTTATTTAAACATAGTTTCTTTAAAATGGTTACTGATGTTTTATTTTACATTGTTCTGTTATATATTTTTGATGTTGTAAATTACATGTCCCTGTTTTCCATAACCTTACAGAATTATTATTTTGACTGATTGACGAGACAGCTGTTTGACAGACCACTGCGGTGGTTGCTAATTACTCTTAATTACTCATTCTGCCCCAGCACCACCCATTCACTCTTCAGTAATATCCATCCATCCATCCATCCATCCGTTTTCTTCCGGTTATCCGAGGTCGGGCAGTAGCTTTAGCAGGGAAGCCCAGACTTCCCTTTCCCCAGCCACTTCATCCAGCTCTTCCGAGGGGACCCCGAGGCATTCCCAGGCCAGCCGAGAGACATAGTCTCTCCAGCGTGTCCTGGGTAGTCCCCGGGGTCTCCGCCTGGTGGGACGTCCCTGGAACACCTCACCGGGGAGGCGTCCAGGAGGCATCCTAATCAGATGCCCAAGCCATCTCATCTGGCTCCTCTTAATGTGCAGCGGCTCTACTCTGAGCCCCTCCGGGATGACTGTGCTTCTCACCCTATCTCTAAAGGAGATACAGGACACCCTGCAGAGGAAAACTCATTTCGGCCACTTGTAACCAGGATCTTTCGGTCACGACCCACAGTTTGTGACCATAAATGAGGGTAGGAACGTAGATCGACCGGTAAATTGAGCGTTTCGCCTTTCGGCTTAGCTCCTTCTTTACCACAACGGACCGATATAAAGTCTGTATCACTCCAGACACTGCACCGATCCACCTGTCGTTTTCCCGTTCCATTCTTCCCTCACTCATTAACAAGACTCCTAGATACTTGAACACCTCCACTTGGGGCAGGATCTCATTTCCGACCTGGAGAGGGCACTCCACCCTTTTCTAAATGATGACCATGGTCTCAGATTTGGAGGTGCTGATTCTCATCCCAGCCACTTCACACTCGGTTGCGAACCGTGCCAGAGAGAGTTGAAGATCACTGCTTGATGAGGTCAACAGAACCACATGGTCTGCAAAAAGCAGAGATGCAATACTGAGGCCACCAAACCAGATCCTCTCTACGCCTCGGCTGCGCCGAGAAATTCTGTCCATAAAGGTTATGATCAGAATCGGTGACAAAGGGCAGCCTTGGTGGAGTCCAACCCTCACTGAAAACAAGTCCGACTTACTGCCAGCAATGTGGACCAAATTCGGTCAAATGCCTTCTCTAAGTCCACAGAACACAAACCTGTAGACCTGTTGGGCGAACTCCCTTGCACCCTTGAGGACCCTGCCGAGGGTGTAGAGCTGGTCCACTGTTCCTCGGCCAGGACGAAAGCCACACTGCTCCTCCTGAATCTGAGATTCGACTTCCCAACGGACCCTCTTCTCCAGCACCCCTGAATAGACCTTACCAGGGAGGCTGAGGAGAGTTATCCCCCTGTAGTACCACCCCAGTCTGCCAATCCAGAGGCAACTTCCCCGATATCCACACGATGTTGCAGAGGCGTATCAACCAGGAAAGCCCCACAACATCCAGTGCCTTTAGGAACTCTGGTCGAATCTTATCCACTCCCGGGGCCTTGCCACCATCTAAGTGACCTCAACCCCAGAGATAGGACAGTCCACCGCAGTGCCCCATCCTCACTATACACAGTGTTGATGGTGCACTGCTTCCCCCTCCTGAGATGCCAGATGGTGGACCAGAATTTCCTCAAAGCTGTCCGGAAATCGTTCTCCATGGCCTCACCAAACTCCGCCCATGTCCAGGTTTTTGCCTCAGCAACCGTCAAAGCTTGGCGAGGCTACCATCTCGTCCACCGGGGTGAACCCCAACGTACAGGCGCCGAGTCGGGGGGCAATAAGTATACCCACACCTGCTTGGCGCCTCTCACCATGGGCAGCTCCATAGTGGAAGAGAGTCCAACCCCTCTCAAGAGGACTGGTACCAGAGACCAAGCCATGTGTGTCTATATCTAGTCGGAACTTCTTAACCTCACACACCAACTTGGGCTCCATCCCAGCCAGAGAGGTGACATTCCACCTCCCTAGAGCCAGCTTCTGTAGCCGGGGATCGGATCGCTAAGGTCCCCGCCTTCGGCCACTGCCCAACTCACACTGCACCCAACCTCTATGGCCCCTCACACAGGTGGTGAGCCCATGGGAAGGGGGACCCACGTTATCCTTTCGGGCTGTGCCCGGCCAGGCCCCATGGGTGCAGGCCCGGCCACCAGGCGCTCGCCTTCGACCCCCACCTCCAGGCCTGGCTCCAGAGGAAACCTCAACCATTGTACATATTCATAGCAAAATTAATTTGTCAATAATTCCTACAAGCGTGATGTTCTGTGACTACACTTTTCCACGGTATACATAGTGATACCACACACAAAACACAGTCCATTGCGATATAAATTCGTTTGGTTGGCCGCGAATAGAATAAATAACAATAATAATATTAATGGCTAATGAGTATGCTGCATCTCCACGATGTCCATTTATTGTATTTATCATAGGGGTTTTTGGAATCGTCCTTTGTCTGGTCCCTCCGCTAGGACCTGTTTTCCCATGGGTGACCCTGCCAGGGGCGTGAAGCCCCAGACAAGCTGGCTCCTAGGGTCATTGGGACACACAAACCCCTCCACCACGAAAAGGTGACGGCTCATGGAGGGGTCTTCAGTAATAGTAGTTTCAAAATGTAAAGCTAAAGAACCACGCCTGCACACACAGATAAACAGCCTGTATACATATATGCAAAAATAAGATATATTGAAAACAATATCAACATCTCCCGAGTTCTTAGAAAAGACCTGTGTTTTCATTTGTGTGAGTCATCCTACTGCTCATGTTTAATTGACCAGCCATGTTGCCATGCAAGCAGGGGTGTGGCAGGAGCCCGCTGACCCACTTTGCCTCTAGCGTTGTTATGGCAACAGTGCAGCTCGGCAAGCATTACAGCAATACTAATACACATTTTCCTACACAGACTCACAGGCACAAATCATGTCAATTTCCTTAGTGGTGTATTTTGCAAATATCAAGAGACAATGTTTCATGTCAAAATAAGAGCCATTAAGGTGTACATGTACATTGTACATAAACAATTTGTACTGAATGGCTGGATATAAGATGTTAATTACAATGGAGCATATTTATATAAAAAATATTTGCATAACATCCATTCAGCCATTATTTGAGTAAAGACTATGATTTTTTTGTCCCATTAGTGAGGCAGTTCTGAGGCAGATGGTGGAGACATTTGATAGTCTGTTATAAATGTGTTATGAGCATGTGTGGATTTTTTTTTGCAGCATCTTTCCATTGCCTAAATATGTCTGTAACCAGAAATATCTATGTATATTAATGCAGTTTTATCAAACACAGAATGTGTGTGCAGGTGTTTGTCATTGCATGTTCTCGAGTTCAGCCATGTTATAATCCTTCTCATATTTCCATATTTGGGTTTGATAAGCAGGCAAGACCCAGTGACCTGGTAAAAACCGGGGCATGCTAAGCATAAATGGCTGTATACACTCCATAAACATGAGGGTGTTTCTTTGTTTATGAGGAGGTACAGCATTGATACTGGAATAGTTTTTTTTCATTTTTGGTAACCCTTCGTCAGTCACTTACACAAGGTAGGACTTGCTATACATCAGGCAGTGTACTTTGGACCTTTGTTTTTTTGCCAACTTTTACAAATCCACAGAGATCTTGGGACATACTGTTATAACCGGGGGAGCAGCTCCACTCTGTGGGGCCTGTTGTAGACAATGCATAAGAGGGAAGCATGCCGGCATCTTGGTGATGCTTCAGACTCTGCTTCCAACTATTCACCTGACTAATCTCGGCTCTTTGCCCTACAAAATGGCTTTTGTTCAGTTGTTTTCTAATAATGTAATTGTGTTTTGGCTTTTGTTAATTTATTTTCTGAAATATAAAAGTGTTTCACAATTTATTATATTGTTTTGCACTTCCAGGCCACCGTACTGTCTTTACTGTGGTTGATGGTAAATTGAATGTTTTGGAAATTCATTCTATTCATTGTATCCTTCCCTGATTGATACCTCTTAGCAACAAAATCCCCCTGATGCTGTGGAAGGTCTCTGCAGACCAGGGCTACTGCTATAAGATGTGACTACAAAAACGTCAGCAAAAGCCTACTATAACAGCTGAAAATTATTTGGAGTTAATCAGAGGCACTTTTAAATGTTGGTAGGTGTGGGCTCACTCCCATTAAACACGAGTTTGAATGTGATTGGATAATTCTGAACACAGCCACATCCACAGTTATAATAGGGTATGCACACTTATGCAACCAAATTACCTCAGTTATTTATTTTTACTGATATTCTCTAAAATATTTTATTTTTTCAATTGAGTTCTACAGGTTATAGGTCACAAAGTTCCCAAAAGTTTTGAAATGATTTGATGATTTGTTTTTATCCATCCATCCATTTTCTGAGCCGCTTCTCCTCACTAGGGTCGCCGGCGTGCTGGAGCCTATCCCAGCTATCATCGGGCAGGAGGCGGGGTACACCCGTTTGTACACATACAAACAAACAACCATTCGCACTCACATTCACACCTACGGACTCCAATTCATGCATGTTTTTGGGATGTGGGTGGAAACCGGAGTGGCCGGAGAAAACCCACGCAGGCACGGGGAGAACATGCAAACTCCACACAGGCGGGGCCGGGGATTGAACCCCGGTCCTCAGAATTATGAGGCTGATGCTCTAACCAGTCGTCCACCGTGCCGCCTGATTGTTTTTTATTATCACAAAATCCTAGCATTTGGACAGGGCTATGTCAACTTTTTATATCCATTGTAGCATACTGTAAACATAGTTACATAGTCAATTAAAAAGATTTACTTGCTGGACACAAGATGTATAATAGGTCACCAATTCTCTGTGTTTTAATCATTTACTTTGAGTGTAAAAATAAATTAATTGCATTAATCGATTTACCGGTTGATTTACGTTCCTACCCTCACCTCTGGTCACGAGCTGTGGGTCGTGGATACACGGGGTCGAAATGAGCTTCCTCCGCAGGGTGTCCGGGCTCTCCCTTAGAGATTGGGTGAAAGAGTCGAGCCGCTGCTCCTCCGCATTGAGAGGAGCCAGGTGAAATGGCTAGGGCCTCTGATTAGAATGCCCTCAGGACGCCTCCTTGGTGAGGTGTTTCAGGGTGGCTCGGGGACAACCAAGTACACGCTGGAGAGACTACATCTCCGTGCTGGCCTGGGAGCGGTTTGGTATCCCCATGGAAGAGCTGGACAAAGTGGCTGGGGAGAGGGAAGTTTGGGCTTCCTTGCTAAGCTGCTAACCCCACGACTCAACTCCGGCTCAGCGGGAGAAAAGGGATGGATGGGTGAATGAACTATCCATCCATCCATCCATTTTCTGAGCCGCTTCTCCTCACTAGGGTCGCGGGCGTGCTGGACCCTATCCCAGCTGTCATCGGGCAGGAGGCGGGGTACACCCTGAACTGGTTGCCAGCCAATCGCAGGGCACATAGAAACAAACAACCATCCGCACTCACATTCACACCTACGGGCAATTTAGAGTCTCCAATTAATGAAACCGGAGTGCCCGGAGAAAACCCACGCAGGCAGAGGAAAACATGCAAACTCCACACAGGCGGGGCCGGGGATTGAACCTGGGTCCTCAGAACTGTGAGGCTGACACTCTAACCAGTCGGACACCGTGCCGCCTGAATGAACTGGTACGTCAAATTTACTAAAATTATACTGAAAGTGACATTATTTTTTTAAAATGTCAATTTATTCAAAGTTTATTATATATTGAAGTTTTTACTTGGGGGTTGAATTAATTAGAGTATACCCGTCTATAGAGAATATATTTATGGCTGTCTCAAAAAAAATAAGCAATGCAGACATAAAGCATCAGATGACTTTATGTCAGGATCATCAAGTTGAAATATGTGTAAATATTTCTTGGAATTTTTCAATGCAGTTAAATGTGATATTGTTGTTTGTTTGTTGGAATATGTTCGAATATATTGAATCCTAGATTTAATCAAATGTAACTTTTCATACAATTTCTAATTCAAATTTTTATTGATTATTAATTTTAATCCCTGATTGAAAATGACATTTTCTCAGTTTTAAATATTAGGTTACATCCATTACACCACACAGGACCCAGAGGATGCAGAGATACACATAAAGAGATAAATCAAAGTGAGTCAAGTTTGGTGCTTTTCCAGGCTCTCTCCAGCAACTAGTTGCAGTTTTCTTTTTGTCTGCAGCAGGATACGCAGATTGACCCTATGGTCCCGAGCCCAAGTCATTATGGACTGGGCTACTGTAGCCAACAAAGATATAAATTGAATAAACTACTATATTGAATAATATATTATTGTGAATTTAAAAATTGGGTACAAATCAAAGAACACGATTATTATTTTTCTTTTGTAAAGGGAACATTAATTTATCCCCCTTGGAACATAGAGTCACCCTGTCTGTTATGATGACATAATCCTCATATTATTATTGCATCCACCTCCTTCTCCTCACCTTGAGTATTCTTTGACAGCAACCACTGTGACTTTATAGGAATAAAAATCATAGATATAGAATAGTACATTTTTAAAGATTTTATTATTATATGATAGTGGTGACACTAACATTATTGCAGTGTGGAAAAAACTCTTATCTGAATTAGTTTACTGTTTTTAATCCAGTTTTAACTGTTTCGCTAAGTATTTTTCACTTTTTTAGTTTCGATAATAAAATCACATTCATAGACACAAACAGGGAATCTGCGCTGTGCTTGTCTTTCTCCTGTGCTGTTTTCCCCTCCAGTATTTGGTTCCCACTCTCACCCCACCCTGCCAACACTCATCCGCTGTGAGTGTGCTAAATCGATTTATATTGACTACTTCTTCTCTCCATTAAGTTTTTCACTATTAGTGGTCATAATAATGAAATGGATATGAGGATTATATACAAGGTCCACTTTCATTTGTACATCTCGGCAACTTTTTTACAGACTGAACTGAGTACTCACGCAAACTGGTCACAGAATTAATTTATTACAAGTGAAATGACCACAAATGATTCCCTGTTTAAACCACCAGCCTTTCTGGCACCATCATAGTTAACAACTCATCCTTAATTGTCCCTAAAATCCTTTGTCAAGGTGGTTTTAGGTGCTTAATGTCTTCCATATTTGTTTTTCCAGCGACATGACATGTCTGAAGTGTCTTAAGTTCCCTGAGTGTTTGAATTATATTTCAGGTAAGTCTATCCTCACTAGGCTTGCGAGTGTGCTGGGGCCTATTACAACTCCTAATATCATTGTTGTTTTTTTGTAGTTTTCTCTTTCCTTCCTATGATTATTATTATCCATCCATCCATTCTATGTACTGCTTATCCTCACTAGGGTTGCAGGTGTGCTGGAGCCCATCCCATCTGATTTTGGGCGAGGGGCGGGGTGCACCCTGAACTGGCTGCGAGCTCATCACAAGGTACAAATAGACAAAAAAAATCATTCACACTCACACCTACAGACAATTCATTCATTCATCTTCCATTCCGCTTATCCTCACTCGGGTTGCGGGCCCGACAGACTGTTTATAGTCTATGATCAACTCAATCTATTACTCTGGCAAAAGCAATGCACATAAAATATACGTATATATATATATATATATACATACATATATATATATATATACACAAATATACGTACATATATATATACACATATATATATGTATATATATATATATATATATATACTCACATATATATACGTATATACATATACATATATACGTATATATACACAGATATACGTATATACACACATATATATACACACATATATATGTATATATATATGTATATACATATATATATATTATTATTATTTTCCTTTCGGCTTGTCCCTTTAGGGGTCGCCACAGCGTGTCATCCTTTTCCATGTAAGCCTATCTCCTGCATCCTCCTCTCGAACACCAACTGCCCTCTTGTCTTCCCTCACGACATCCATCAACCTTCTTCCTCTAGCTCTCTTGCCTGGCAGCTCCATCCTCAGCATCCTTCTACCAATATACTCATTATTTCTAATCTGGACGTGTCCAAACCATCGAAGTCTGCTCTCTCGAACTTTGTCTCCAAAACATCGAACCTTGGCTGTCCCTCTGATGAGCTTATTTCTAATTTTATCCAACCTGGTCACTCCGAGAGCAAACCTCAACATTTTCATTTCCACCATCTCAAGCTCTGCTTCCTGTTGTCTATTCAGTGCCACTGTCTCTAATCCGTACATCATTGCTTGCCTCACCACTGTTTTATAAACTTTGCCCTTCATCTGAGCAGAGACTCTTCTGTCACATAACACACCTGACACCTTCCTTCACCCGTTCCAACCTGCTTGGACCCGTTTCTTCACTTCCTGACCACACTCACCATTGCTCTGGACTGTTGACCCCAAGTATTTAAAATCCTCCACCCTTGTTATCTCTTCTCCCTGTAGCCTCACTCTTCCCCTACCACCCCTCTCATTCATGCACATATATTCTGTTTTACTTCGGCTAATCTTCATTCCTCTGCTTTCCAGTGCATGCCTCCATCTTTCTAACTGTTCCGCCACCTGCTCCCTGCTTTCACTGCAGATTGCAATGTCATCTGCAAACATCATGGTCCAGTCTAACCTCATCTGTCAGCCTATCCATCACCACTGCAAACAGGAAGGGGCTCAGGGCTGATCCCTGATGCAGTCCCACCTCCACCTTAAATTTGTCTGTCACACCGACAGCACACCTCACCACTGTTCTGCTGCCCTCGTACATGTCCTGTATTATTCTAACATACTTCTCTGCCAATCCAGACTTCCGCATGCAGTACAACAGTTCCTCTCTGGGTACTCTGTCATAGGCTTTCTCTAGATCTACAAAGACACAATGTAGCTCCTTCTGACCTTCTCTGTACTTTTCCATCAACATCCTCAAGGCAAATAATGCATCTGTGGTACTCTTTCTAGGCATGAAACCATACTGTTGCTCGCAAATACTCACTTCTGTCCTGAGTCTATCCTCCACTACTCTTTCCAATAACTTCATTGTGTGGCTCATCAACTTTATTCATCTATAGTTCCCACAGCTTTGCACATAACCCTTGTTCTTAATAATGGGCACCAGCACACTTTTCCTCCATTCCTCAGGCATCTTCTCACACGCTAGAATTCTATTGAACAAGCTGGTCAAAAACTCCACAGCCACCTCTCCTAGATGCTTCCATACCTCCACAGGAATGTCATCAGGACCAACTGCCTTTCCATTTTTCATCCTCTTTAATGCCTTTCTAACTTCCCCCTTACTAATCATTGCCACTTCCTGGTCCACCACACTTGCCTCTTCTACTCTCCCTTCTCTCTCATTTTCCTCATTCATCATACATATATAACAACAAATATACAAAGTGCAGAAAGTCATTAAGAATAATACTGCTCACCAACAGAAGAGTGCAAAATGTGCAAAATTATCCATCCATTTTCTATCCTGCTTATCCTCGTTACGGTCGCTGGTGAGTTTGAGCCTATCCCAGCGGACCTCGGGTGAGACACAGGGTCAATGCATTTTGACTGCATCAGCCAGTGACCTATTTGCCCAGTAGGGAAACTGCAAAGGGCCCAGCATGGGTTCTCTGATGCTCTTCAGGTGGTCGAACACAAGGTGTATTTAGGACTTTATGACCACAGATGTTAGAATGACAGACCTGTAGATATTCAGTCCTGAAATGGCAGGTTTCTAGAAAACTGGGCTGTTAGAGCGTTTGAAGTGGGTTCCTACCTCGTCCTGTTCCAGAAAAATGTTTAAGATCTGAGTGAAAATTGGAGCCAGTTGATCAGCGCAGACTTTCAGGCAAGAGTTTGTAACACCATCTGGACCAGTTGCCTTCCTGATCTTGTGTTGCTTAAACAGCTGAGTTACATACTATTCTTGAATGGTTAAAGCAGTTAGGGCAATCAAAAGTGGTGAACGTGGAATGTTCTTTCAGATCTTCAGTAGAACATATTTAGGACATCAGTCAGGTCATTGTTGGAGCCCACATAGAAAAATGTCCATGGCCTCAACACAGGCAGTCATTAACTGGATTTCCCTCTGTTATTAGTAGAAGCACAATTATTTGTAATTATGGAAGTTGTCCAAATATGTTCAAGTACCTTGAAAATGCCTTATTTTGTGAAACTTTTTCTGGACCTAATGGTCCAAACTATCATTTATTTAGTCAGAGTGCGCTTAATTTTATGTCACACTAAGATGATGCACTCTGCCCCTTCATTTGGATGATCAAATTTGAAAGAAAATGCGTAAAATAATGTGAAGGGAGAATTGTATTGCCATGAACCATCAGTGTACTTGTGTATACGCAGAGGTTTGACAGTATCTTCTCTACAGGGCAACAAGTAAATACAATAATCATCGTTTATTTTCTGTCACGTTCTCATTCATACCTTTAATAACTTCATTTCAGAACTGAAACATGACAATGTTTTTTAGTCGCATCAACCAAATACTATTGCAGAAACATTTGATCATCATCAATTTTTTTAAATTCACATTCAGTTGTCCAACACCAGAAGCAGTGCAACAGGAGTAATTCAATGGTCTGTCCTCTTAGCATTCATGGACATGTTAACATGTATATATTATGTGATTATAGGATAGTAATAAATATTAAGCAATTTGTTAAACCCCATATTGTCATTCTCTATACAAACCCTCACAGAAAGAGCAAACATATAATGCATTAAAAATTATGAATCAATCTGTTTTGCTTGTGTTTACAAAGAATCCATAGGAGACAGATTATCGTGAGTCCATGGACAGTCAAATTACAGAAGAATAATGCAATAATGGAGAGAAGGTGAAAACAATACTAATCAAGGGAGCATTCAAACCAGCAGTCTGGCAAATGCCAGATGGGCTGGGGAAAAATATAGGGGGGGGGGGGGGGGGGGGGGGAATCTGCTTCCCGCAGTCCACTTGAAGTTAAAACAGTCCAATAGATTGGGGGTGGGGAGTTTATACACCTAAAAAAAAGACTAGCTACTGTATATTGTTGTAGGAGGTGCAGTGGCACATTGTACATTCTCCTCCTCCATCTTGGATTTCAAGACACAAGGATAAGAAAGAGTGGAGACCAAATGAAAATGGCAAACAGGTGGAGCATAAAATGTGTGAGGAAAAACGAAACATCATTAGGCTGGTGCCACAAATGATTTACAGTCTCATTAAATTCTAATTATTACCAAATAATATTATTACAAAATGATCGTGATGCTTTTTAAAATTCTGTTTGGCTGTAGTTAATATGCGGTTGAACATGATTCAGTCTGCCGTGCTGGGGGAGGGAGGGAGGGAGGGGGTCTCATGTGGGCGGAGGCCAGGCCAAATATATATGGCTAGGGTTTAATTGTGTTCCAAGTTCGACAAAAATGAACAATATCAAGGACAGGGCAGAGTGACAGAACAAGGATCGGCAAAACAAATTCCTTCCAGAAAAAAACGAATCAAGAAATCTATGGAACAAACAATGACAATGTTTCTCTGGATTCAGTGGTATTAACTTCAGTGCAATGTTAAATGTAACTCAAATAATACTAATTCAAACCAAAAATCATTTTAGTCATTGGTTTAATCTGTGTAAGCCGAATCTGTTATGTTTCAAGCTCGGGATGCTCGAAAGAAAATGGACACGCCCATTTTGACACACGACAACAAGACTCAGATGGAATAATGATGAGCTAAATAAGCCCTGTGATTAAAAAAAAGGTCAAAATAAGAAAACAAAATGGATGTTAAATGGTAGAGAGGGAGGGAATTATGATTAGGAGCAGGGTGATGGGAAAATACAATGAAAACAGAGACCTGCAGCAACATACTGTAGGGATAGACAGATAAACCCAGCAAATCCAGTTGAAAACTGATAACCAGTCACACATGCTGATGTAAACCAGTGAGAGGGCTTTCAAAGAATAGACATAGAAAATGGAGGGAAGGCAGGGGAGAGGGACACAGACAGCCGAAAACGGGAGACATGTAGAGAGAGATGAGGAAAAGGCGCTCAGACAAGCGTGAAGCGCCAACAATAGAGTCTAACAAGGAAAGCCCCAATAGAGTCCTTATTCACTCCTCCACTTTGTTTTAACATTTTTTTCCTTCGCTATCCACTCCTACCTCCTTCATCCACCCATCCATTCATCCAACAATGGATGGATGTGAAGAACCATCCATCCATCTGTCCATCCAGCCTTCCGAAGCAAAATATCATCCCACCAGAGTCTGCCATTTCATCTCATCCTCAATCTGCTTCATTATCCATTCATCAAAAGACACAGAACAGAATATGGCCGTATGTTCTGCCGAATAATCAAGAGCAGTCACTCGATGATAATAGTCCCTAGTAAATAACGAGAAAGACAGTTTCAGAGTAAAAGTCATATTGGTACAAAACCTTTTTGACTATCAAAATATATATACGGTACATATGTTTTTCTCTAGATGCAGTACATGTATGCTGAGTCTGCCCACAACCGAAAAAGCCACTTGGAAGGATGGATGAAAGGAACAATGAAAGAATGGCACAGAGATAAGATCAAATTAATATATATCACTCATATCCTACCTTTCTGGCTTTGTGATTCATCCATGTTTTCCTCCATTGTCGTGGGGTTAGTGTTCCTTTGTCTTGGTATCGGGTGAAACGGTTTAAAGCTCCTTGCTAGTGCTCAGCACAGTGCGCTCGTGCGTGTATGTGGGAGTCTGTGTGTGCACGCGCGTATGTGTTTTCCCCTTCCTGCAGATGATGGAGGATCAGAGAGTCCTTCTTTCAACACTGTCTCTCCTCATCTGGGCTTCTTGCATCCTAGTATCTTAGGACCTATCACCATATCTACCTCTCTATGTAGAAATACAGTACTAGTGTATATAGTATTATATAGTGTATTCTATTGTAAAAATATGTTTTATTTTATTTTAATATCTTAAGATTGTAATTTTCCAGCTAATATAAAATATGTAAAAAATGCGAATGAGCGAGTGGATTAAACCTTCTCATTTAATGCACACAAACAATAGGAGGCTGCCTATCCAAAAGTGTTGTGATAATTTCAAAATGGCATATGCAACGAAAACAGGTCTCAAGTAGCCTCAATAATACATGCCTTTTGCAACACTGCTACACTAAAAATACTAAGCCTTTGTGCTATTCCATGCATTGCTTCTGAAATCAAATTACCCAGGAAATTTGTGATTTTGTGGTTCACAGAATTGCCATGTTCAATCTTTATTCAACCACATTTAATCAGCATCGGTTGCATGGTTTGTTAAGAAAGTCGTAGGAGTAGCACAATTACACAAAAACTTGATACACAAATATTTGTGGAAAAGTGGCACATGCAGCAATTAAGAAACATTTTATGTTGGTTCAAATTTGCATGAATGTGTCAAGCGGAATTTATTTTCACTTTTTCACATTTTATTCTAAATTAAATTAATGGCACAATCCGCCTCTGCCCCAGAATGAAAATAAAGGAAAATGGGCTCTGAAGGCTCATTTATGCTTTGTCAGATAGCTATGTACAATGCTCCCTCGTGATATCACAGTTTGCCCAATGTGGATTCAGTGCATTGCGGATGTTTTTTTTTTTTTTTTTTTCATATTCATACTGCGCATAATTTGCCAAATATACTTTTTGGGGGTACAATAAATGTTTCCTCGCTTCAAACAAAACTGTAAAAAAACAAAAGAAAAATTCATTAAAACATATTACAAAGAATAAAATGTGCAAATGTACATATTTTACAGTACTATTGTGCATCACTGTATGTTTAAGTTTAAGAGGTGTTTCAGCGTGTGAGTGTTTATAGAAAGTGTTTATAAGAGTATGTAGAGGTTAATGGGAGTGTGGATAAAAGTATAAGAATCTTGGGCAGTTCATACAGCTTTAACAGAATATGTGGTTGCTACGTCACGGATTTCCCCTATTGCGGGATGGTCCGGAACCTAACCCCCACAATAAACGATGGATTACTGTCCACAAATAGTGGTCCAGTAGCAGTGCTACCTCCGTCTGTTCAGACATGGTTGAGGTCAAATCATTTCATCAATGAAAACAATTCTTCAACGTCAGAACTTGATTAGGTTAACAACATCACAGACAAACGCTGCCTATGAGTTTGACTTCTTGAGAGCGACATCGACAAATTTCTGATCAGAAAAAAAAAATACACTTACTTGTATTTAGGGAAATTATTTATTCACAGTAGCGCCCCCTGGCCAATTAATGGATGAACGTTCATTCCAACTCAAGCGACACATTGACGTTTGAGGGCTGTTTATTTAAATAGAATATTATGGAAGGAAATTTGCTTTTCAAAGGTCCCATTCAATTGAATATTTTGTTTTATTTTTCATATTCTTTGAAGTCGTTTTATCGGGTTTGCAATATAAGTTGAGTTGGAAATGTCCAAGATGCCCTTTTTCAAACCATTCTTGGTCTTTTACGCCTGATAATTGAGATGAATGGATTTCTCATTAATATTCAATATGTAAATAAGCTTTGCTCTGATTGGATGGCTCTTATTATCAATTTAAATATGCAAAGAAGCTTTGCTCTGATTGGATGGCTCTTATTCTCAATTGACATATGGAAAAGAGCTTTGCTCTGATTGGTTCTTGGTGATATCACGGCTTCTTGTGTGTTTGGCGGCCAAGTGATGATAGCGACATTGCGTTTGGAACCTTCAATGTCTTACAGTTATTGTGAAGCACAATTCACCAAGGTTTGGATTGTTGACCCACTAATGGGGAACGTGAGCTGAAAGGGGGCGTGGGTGAAAATTAAAAGCGAGGGGGATATTTTGAGTTTATGCTTGTCATCCGATTCCATTCATTTGAATTGAACCTGCACACAACGATCATTGCTGATGACAATGAATGTAAATTCACTATTTGATCCACAGTTACATTAAAAATTAAAAGTATAGTTAAGTATTTTTGTAAAACAAAACTTAACGTATACTTATAGACTATATTTGTATGGCTGAAACGCACTGGCTTAAAACCTGGAAAGGATGTGTGGCTGTTCAGCTGAGTTGTGTGGGTGGGTACCAACCACAATGTGGGCAGGTATTTGAATATTAACTGATGAAGCTACGTCACAAAGACGGCAATTTCAAATCCACCAGATTTGCAAGCCTTTATTGGCTTTTGCTTTCAAACGACAAACCGCGTAGTTGTCAAAATTAAAGCATGTCACGGACTCATTTTATGTTTTGCATATAACATCCATCCATCCATTTCCTGAGCCGCTTATCCTCACAAGGGTCGCGGGAGTGCTGGAGCCAATCCCAGCTATCATCGGGCAGGAGGCGGGTTACACCCTGAACTGGTTGACAGCCAATCGCAGGGCACATAAAAACAAAGAACCATTCGCACTCACATTCACACCTACGTGCAATTTAGAGTCTTCAATTAACCTACCATGCATGTTTTTGGGATGTGGGAGGAAAAACCCACGGAGGCACGGGGAGAACATGCATGTACCACCTTACTTCTCTTACGGCTCCTTTCCAGTGACCAAGATATCAGACACTTTCACGGGCTGCAGAGGGAGAAGCCTCTCATGACCATAAACTGTGACACCAGGACAATTTTCCCGACTTTGAAATTCAGTAGGCAACACGCTTCTGTGGTCACAGAATGGTGGTCCATAAGCAGCCAAAGCCACGCGACACGCTCCGGTCCCCTGGATGAATTTTCCTGACACTGTGAGGCTAACAGCACTAACACTGTTGTGCTGGACCTTCAGCGGCTTCTCTAACCGCTCGCAATGGGCTGCGGATCGCGGCCGTTTCGCCACTGCCTCACAACACAACGTGTGTGGGTGCCAAACGGCAAGACATATTTGCCCAGATAACGGAAAACACTTTACACTTAGGGGAAAATGTATTTTATATTTTATATACACCATAAATAGTTAAAAAATTAAAAAAGCTAGATTTGTTTTAAACACATTTACGACCGAACGTTACAGCGGGAGTGAAACATTCAAAATGAGCAAATTATGGCTATATTCAATTTGGTAGCTTTACAGTTTTATTTTGGCAGTGGGGCAATACATAGGTTTTAAATATGTTTATGCTCAAACATGACATAATTTACTGCCAGCGAGCCAGAATTCAACAAGCTAGCTTCCTAAAACACTTATGTGGTTCGCCCCAAGCATTGCAGGCATTTTAATTCATATTTCACGTTTACTGAGAAACCTTAGAGGCAATATAACATCCCAAATTCTAGAAATTGTTGGTTTGGTAAAATATGGCACCTTTAATACTGGGAACAATAATCTTATTATGTACATAAACTAAATAAAAAGGCGTGGTGGAGGCAACGTCCCCATCAAAGGCAATGCATGTATATTGAAAAATAAATGCATAACGTCTTCATTTCTCAACCCATTTTCATGAGGTTTACTTTTTTTGTCAGCATCAAAGCATGTGCTAGTAATACAGAACATTTGAAACAATCTGCGGAAAAAATGATTGGTCCCCACCTAAACACTCTTGAGGACTTGCACGCTTGGCAGGACTAAGTCAAGGGTACGCAAAATCCTCTTGGGCCCTCCACATCCTGGTCACCACCAATTCTAGCTCCTTCCCTCAGGTAGACGTTATCAAACAATGCAAACTAAAACCAGGAGACATTCCAACAGCTTCTTCCCTCGTGCCATTAACTTCTTGAACAGTTAACTTACAATTTTATTGCAACATGCTGCCAATTTTTCACATCTTTCTTATTCGTACACTTACTGTTTTATCACGCTGCACTATTTGCATATTGTTGCTGACTACTACTGGCCACTCGTGTTTGAGAACTCTCTGCACCATTTGCGCAATCATCACTGTACCAGATCATTGCACTATTAGTCACTTTAAATTGCTCTAAATAGCTTGAGGACTGCATCATTTTAGCAATTGCCACTATATCAGTATCACCACACTAGTGGTAGACTTTCATTGCTCAGTGACTCTCAACACACATTTTTTTATGTCCTAAATGTATATTTCGTCACAGTAGCTGTCTGTGGTCATAATAGAGTGGCTCCAACTACCGGACACAAATTCTTTGTGTGTCTTGTAACATACTTGGCCAACAAAACTGATTCTGATTGAAAAAAATAATAAAAAAAGTCTTACTTCTCGGTTATTCTCAGCGCAGAGTTCCCTTAAATAATCAAGTAAAGAACAGATACGTGAAAAATCTACTTAAGTACAGTTCCCAACTCTGCATCTTAACACAATTCCATCATCAATTAAAATCTCAGTGCACATGACCTTGTATCTTGTATCCATATTTTCAAACTGTCAGTCCTACTGTATTTTGGCTGATATGTTGGCTCGTCAAGTGGTTCTCCACTGCATAATGCATATCCGAAAAGCTGTAGCTTCTGATAATGGCACAAACTTGAATGTCTAGTGAAGTTGTCGACACAGTGGTGGTGCAAGGTGTCAATTTATGTTAGGTGAAAGCACTACATACACACAGTGGAGTGTATAAAGTGCTGCCACCACAATTAATGCATGTATTGTCTAAATGAGCACATGTTTTTTTCCCCACATTCTGGGCTCTTCCCCTTCAAGTAGAGGCCACTCGTCCATATGCTGATACCTGCTGGGCCAATGGTATGTCCGTCTTTCATTTCCATGACGAATTGATGCAGAACCTGAGCTTTGGAACTGGAGAGACTTTGCGTGTGGCCTCTTATTATCTGGCAAGTGTAACAGTGGGTAACAGCGGACTGGTTGCAGAAGCAAAGCCCAGAGTGGGAGAAAAAGCGAGTGCCAGTCAAGACCGCAGCCTTAT